>NW_025859051.1:0-3825 GCF_002878395.1 Capsicum annuum
AAGGAGCATAATGAGGAGATATTAGAGCCTGACAAGTCTTCGGTTGATGAAGACGATGATGAAGGTTGGACTCTAGAGGCTAGACACAAACGTAAGAAGATGAGTCTGCGAAAGGAGACATACGAGCAGCCAACCGAAAGGAAAGTGGTGAAGAAACTAAGAAAACAAAAGTTGTTTGCACTTCCAAAAAGGACAAGGGTGACAGAGCTTCACCATCAGAAACCTCGGTGTCCGGTAAATTTAGAGGAATTCTTACCGAGTTGGTTTCGCAATAAGACTGACCAAGTCAACCTTGAAGAATCTTGTTTTAATACCGCCAAAGAGGAGGCAAAGGGTGAGAATCTACCCATGGAAGTTCCTTCATCTTCCAAAAGGTTGGCTGAAACTCTTGGCGAAGAGGCACATGTGTGTGATACAAAAATCACATTCACAAATAACGATCTTATGCTTGGTGAGACCCCACATAACCTTACCTTATACATGGTAGGTCAAATTCTAGAAAGAAGATCAATAGAATCTTGATAGATGAAGGATATGGAGTCAATATCCTGCCTACCCGTACGATGAAGAAGCTTGGCATCTCTACTAGCGAACTGGACGAAAATCGTATGATGATCCAAGGCTTCAACCAAGGGGGCCGAAGGGCCATGGAATGTATCAAGTTGGGGATTCGTATGGATGATTCTCAATCAAACCTATTGATGCATGTGATCGATGCCAAAACTTCATACAATGTATTGCTTGGTAGGACTTGGGTGCACGGGAACAAAATTATCTTGTCCTCTTACTATCAATGCTTGAAGTATCTCAAAAATGGAGTTGAAAGAATAATAGTCGCCGATGACAAGCCATTCACTAAAGCTGAGTCACATTTTCCGATGTAAAATTCTACTTAAAGAATCATATTGTAGATGAGAAAAGGATTGAAGATGTCACCAAGACCAGGTGTGACGATCTTCCATCTAATAAGGTTGCGTTGACTATCGAAAAATTCATCAACAGGAAGCCTTTCTTCACTTTAAATAAAGAAAGCGTCACTCCTACGAAGAAGAAGGCAGCTCATGTTCTTTGCTATATGCCAAAGGTAAAGAAAGAGGAAGATCACTCACCTGATGCCCAAGATAATGCGCTAAAGGGGCTAAATTTACCTGTCAGGAAGATTGATGCAATAAATCCTTCCTCAAGGACACTTAGGGAATCTGTGGCTCAAAATCTGCCACCAGCTATGGCACTCCCTACGAAACGTACAAAAGAGGGCTTTGATCCAAATGTATACAAGCTATTTGTAAAGGCTGGATACAATCCTAATGAGCCATCAAGGTTGGGAAAACTTCCTCGGAGGGTAACACCAGGCAAGTACGTGAAGGACTAGGATACATGCAGCCACCTCCAATTCGCATCTCCATAAGAAGGGCAGTCAGTAATTACATCATCGTTGAAGAAGAATCCACTGCCGCTAATAAAAGACCCTCCGTATTTGATTGACTTGGAGAATCAACCACAAGAACTTCTGTGTTCGAAAAGTTTGGTCCTATAAATAAGAAAAAAATCAACAAGTGTCAAAAAAGTCATCAAAGCACGATGCTGCACTTTTCATTTAAAATCTAGAAGGATTTCCAAAGTTTGATTCCTTCTAGAATGAAGTGACAGAAGGAACTGGTAGTTTCATGCAATGAGGTGTTAAATTCAAAGGCGTATATTGTGGTTTATACTAAGAAATGCAAAGAAGATGAAGAGAGTATTAGATCCTCATATCATGTTACGACCCAGAACGAGAAAGATATCTCGTCTCAAATAAAGGTTGATGAAGAGATAGAAGATGCCTTCTGGTGTTATCATATATCCGTCAATGATGATGATCCTCAAGAGGAGGAAGATGCCGGAGATGCTCCATCACAAATTGAAGAAGGAGTAAAGGCCACAGTAGATCCGTTGAAGGAAGTTAATTTTGGAACCGATGAAGAACAAAGACCAACTTACTTGAGTGCGTTTCTAGAAGTAGGGTAGGAAAGATCTTATATGAAAATACTCAAAGAATATATGGATGTCTTCGCCTGGAGCTATAAGGAAATGTCTTGCTTAGATCCAAAAGTAACGGTCCATCAGTTGGCAGTCAAGAATGGTGCCCGTCCTGTTAAGCAAGCCCAAAGACGCTTTAGACCAGAGTTGGTTCCACTGATCGAAAATGAAGTTAACAAACTTATTGAAGATGGCTTTATTCATGAAGTCAAATATCCCACGTGGATTTCAAGTATCTAGTACGGAAGAAGAATGGACAAATTCGAGTTTGTGTCAACTTTTGAGATCTCAACAACGCATGCCCTAAGAATGATTTTCCAATCCCCATACCGGAGTTAATGATTGATGCCACCATTGGTTATGAGGCAATGTCCTCATGGATGGTTCATCCGGCTACAATCAAATCCGTATGGCGCCAAAGGATGAAGAACTCACTGCATTTCGTATGCCTAAAGGTATTTATTGCTACAAGGTGATGCCTTTTGGTTTGAAGAACGCTGGCGCCACTTATCAAAGGGCTATGCAGAACATCTTTGATGGCCTGCTCCATAAAAATATTAAATGCTATATGGATAATCTAGTGGTGAAGTCAAGAAAGAGAGACGACCCCTTAAAAGACATAAGAATGGTATTCAAGTTACTTCAACGATATCAACTTAGGATGAATCCATTGAAGTGTGCCTTTGGTGTTACTTTAGGAAAATTTCTTGGCTTCATTGTGCGACACCGAGGAATTAAAATTGATCAAGCTAAGATTGATGCAATTTTGAAGATGCTCGAGCTTTGGGATATTCATGATTTAAAAAGCCTTCAAGGAAGGCTAGCATATTTAAGGAGGTTCATCTCAAACCTGGCTGGAAAATGTCAACCATTTAGTATTCTTATGAAGAAGGACACTCCCTTCGAATGGGACCAAGCTTGTAGTAATGCCTTTGAGAGTATCAAATCGTACTTAATGAAACCTCTAGTTCTTGCAGCACCTATACCTGGGAAGCAGTTGATACTCTACGTTGTGGCACAAGAAAGGTCGGTTGGAGCACTACTGGCTCAAGAAAATAGTGAAGGCAAAGAAAACTCTCTTTACTATCTGAGCAAAATGATGACACCAAATGAGCTAAAGTATTCTCCAATTGAAAAGTTATGTTTGGAATTGGCCTTCTCAATTCAAAAGATGAAACACTACTTTCAAGCTCATGTGGTTCGTCTCATGTCTAGGGAAAATCCCATCAAGTTTGTAATGTCGAACCTGTCCTTAGTGACCGACTTACAAGATGGTACCTTCAATTTCAACAGTTTTAGATTGTGTATGTTCCCCAAAAGGTCATAAAGGGACAAGCATTGGCTAACTTCTTAGCAGACCACCCGATACCTGATGATTGGGAACTAAGCGATGAACTTCCTGATGAAGATGCAATGGTCATTGAAGCTAGAACCCCATGGAAGATATACTTTAATGGTGCCGCACATCGAGATGGAGCTGGTGTCAGGGTGGTATTCGTCACTCCACAAGAAGAGGTCATCCCATACTCTTTTACCCTAATAAATCATTGCTCTAATAATGTTGCTGAATATCAATCTTTAATACTTGGACTTGAGATGACAATAGACATGAAACAACTGCAATTAAAAGTCTTTGGTGACTCCCAATTGGTGATCATACAGCTTTTGGGAAGCTATGAAGTCAGAAAGTATGAGCTGCGAACATACCATGATTATGCACAAAAGTAGATGGGGTGGCTTGGAGGAGTAACCCTCCAGTATATGCCAAGGAGAGAAAATAAGTAAGCTGATGCCCTAGCTTCTCTG
>NW_025859052.1:0-4365 GCF_002878395.1 Capsicum annuum
TAGTTCTTTCGTAAAATAGCGATACATCGAATTTTCAGAAACTTCGAGCACACTCAACGATTTGATGATCACATGAGAGTTTTTAGAAGAAGAAGAAGAATGTTTTTTCTACTCAAAAAATTATATTCTTTACCTGAGGAAAAATGCAGGTATTTATAGCCATCAAGGTATTGCTTCATGAAGAGAAACATGGTTCAGAAAGGTGCACCCCTTCATAAAGGTACAATTCTTTGGAAAAGGTGCAATTCTTCGGAAAAGTCACAACCCATTGGAAAGGTCATAACCATTCAATCCAAGAAGGAGCTTATTCAAATTGCATGTTTTTTCCTGATGTCTTTTCAGAAGAAACATCTATTTATTTTTCCATTCATACCTCTTAAAAACCCAACAGGTGTTCGCAAACTTTGCAAGTACATCTGTTACTTGATTTCCCTCCCAAAACCAATTCAGAATGATTAATGGGACAATCTATTTTTCTATCATTGCATCATCAACATAGCAGTGAAATCTTATAAGTTTATAAAATTCTGTCACTAATTACATATTGAGTCTTTAGTATGTGATTATTCAGTAAAAACTTCTAGTTGCAAGCAATATTCGACGCAACCAGTCTTATATACTAGCTTTATTTACAAAACAGTAGGATATATAGAAAGGAAAAAAAAAAAACCAGATATGCAAGGGGAAGAAATATTTTATGTTGTAGAAAAACTTACTGTAGTAGTATACAAATGGGTGATCCAACTAGTACCTACATGACAATAAATTAACAATATTTAAGAGGAAAAACTTTCAAACATAAGATCATTCCATGGCAGATCTTTTAAATAAAGGACAAATAGTTGACAAGTAGTAGGGTAGGCTTGTGTCTATATTTATGAAATTTTCATCGTCCATAGATGGAGTCAAAGATTCCATCATTTTTATAACGAAAAAGGGCTAAAATGTCCTTCAATTAATTAAAATAGTGCAAAAATATCCTCCATCTATCTATTAAATCTAAAATGCCTTTCAATTATCTAAAATAGTGCAAAAGTACCCTCTCCGTCTACCTATATGGCCTAGTTTACCCTTTTTATTTAACAGATTAAGTTAGTGAAAGGTATTTTAGGCCCAATAGGTAAATTGAGGGCATTTTTGCACCATTTTAAAGAGTTGAAGGGCATTTTAGGCCTTTTTACGTATATACTATATAAAAATTTTATAAAAATTTACAACAACAACAAACCTAGTGTATTTTCACATAGTGAGGTCTGGGGAGGGTAAGATGTACGCAGTCCATACCTCTACCTCTAAAGAAGTAGAAAGACTGTTTTCGATAGACCCTCGACTTTATAAAAATTTAATAAAAATAAACAAAAATAAAAATTAAATTTAAAAAGTGATGGACAACGTCGCTTTACAAAAAAATAATTTTTGTTTAGTTTTAAAAAAAGGACGTTGTCCGTCGCTTTTTTGTAAAAATAAAGAAAAATTAAAAATAATTACAAATTGCGATGGACAACGTCGCTTTTCTAGAATTAATATTTTTAAAAATAAAAACTATAGAGACATGGTCCGTCGCTTTTAATAAAAAAATAAAAAATAAAAATTAAATTTAAAAAGCGATGGAGAATGTAGCTTTACAAAATATTAATTTTTATTAAGTTTTAACAAAGCGACGCTATCCGTCGTTTTTTGTAAAAAATCAAGAAAAATTAAAAATAATTACAAATTGCGACGGACCACGTCACTTTTCTAGAATTAATATTTTAAAAAATAAAAATTATAGCGACGTTGTCTGTCGCTTTTAATAAAAATAAAAAAAAATAAAAATCAAATTTAAAAATCGACGGACTATGTCGCTTTTCAAAAACTAATTATTATTATTTGTAAATAAATTCCGACACTATCCGTTAACTAATTATTTGTAAACTAATTATGGATGAAAGGGTATTTATAATTTTTTTTTAAAAAATGCGACGGATAGCGTCCTAATTTTAATAGTGTATTTCTAGAAAAGCGACGTTGTCCATCGCAATTTGTAATTATTTTTAATCTTTTTTATTTTTTCGTCGTTTTTTTAAAACTAAATAAAAATTAAATTTTTGTAAAGCAACGTTGTCCGTCGCTTTTTAAATATAATTTTTATTTTTGTTTATTTTTATTATTTGTTTATAAATTTTTATATAGTATATACGGAAAAGGGCCTTAAATGTCTTTCAACTATTTAAAATGGTTCAAAAATGCCCTTCAATAACTTAATCTGTTAAATAAATGGAAAAATTTCAGAAATAGCAACTATAAAGCCTTAATTGTAACTTTAATAGCAACAGTTTCATAATTACAAAAAATAGCAAATTGTATTTTGTATTTAAGTAAACTGTTGCTATACAAATACATATACAACAAGATTTATTGTCCTCGTTTTATGCAAATTAGTTGAGTTAAATAAAGAATAATTATCTCATCTAATTAAATTTTCATAAATTACTCTTATTTATATTAGTAGATTCCTTTTCCAAATCACAATCAAATATGAAGATTATTATTTCCATGATCTTCAAAATTTCAAAATATCATTCTCTTATATTTCCAACTATGCATTTTTTTAATTTTTTCATTTTTTTAATCTTTTTTTTTATTTTAATTTCTTTTTCTTTTTCATTTTTTCTTTCCACTTTATTTTCTCTCTTTTACTTCTCCTCTTTTTTTTTTCCTTTTTCGTTTTTTATTTATTTTTTCTTTTTTCGTTTTTTTTTCCTTTTTTCATATTTTTTTTTCATTTTCCTCTCCTTTTTTTAATTTTTTTTCGCTTACTTTATGTAATTTTTTCTCAAATAAAAGGGCAAATTAGGCTCTATAGGTAGACAGATAACTTAATTTGTTAAATCAAAAGGAAAATTAAGCCCTATAGGTAGACGAAGAGAGCATTTTTGCACCATTTTAGATAGTTAAAGGGCATTTTAGGTTTAATAGGTAGATGGATGACATTTTTGCACCATTTTAATTAATTGAAACACATTTTAGATAGTTGAAGGGTATTTCAGGCCCTTTTTCGTTTTTATAATTATAAAATGAAAAAACATTGTTCTGTTTAAATAGATTACTCAACTTCAAAATGAAACTCTGATGACCCTAATTCCATTCTATCTGTGAAGTCAAATGTATAACAGTAGTCACGGTATGGTTTGCTCAATTTGGTGGTATCAACACACATAGTGGTATGCATAGATACACAAAAATCGCGGGATAATTATACCTACATACAATATATGGTCGCCCGTCCTTGAAGATATATTGAATATGCTCGTGTAATATACCACAATTATAATAAATAATTATAGTTGAAAATAAAATAAATAAAAGTGAAAGAAAATAAAATAATATTCTTCTTGGCTGAGGCGTGGATATCTCGCTTTCTTTAAGGAGATTCAAGCCCTACTGCGGCATATTCTACACCAATCCAGCAGTATATCTCGTGACTTGTCCTCTCTAGGATACAACAGTCTATCAACGATGTACAACTCAAATAACTCCGGATTAGTTGAAGAGTCCAAAGCTCCACCACAAGAACACCTTCCTTCAACATATATTTACTCTCTTTGTATAGTGAATATAGTTAAAGACTTAGAATATTTTTCTTTTTCTCAACTCTTTCTTTCACTAATATAATAACTCTCTTTTGTATCGTGAATATAGTTGTAGACTTAGAATATTTTCTTTGTCTCAACTCTCTTGCACTAATATATTTATTCTTTTTTGGTACAGTGGTCAGTGAATATAGTTGAAGACTTAGAAATTTTTCTTTGTCTCAACTCTCTCTTTCACTTCACATTTTTTTCTTCTTCATAACAAAGGAAGAAACACAACTATTTATAGTAGATGAATTCTTCCATGTATTGAATAGGATGGATGAGGAGTAGTAATGTGGATAGATGAATAGTCTTGATGTTACATAACTTACAAGAACTAGTGGTTATGGAGTTACAAGAACTAATGATCAAGAGAGTTACAAGAACAAATGGTCATATAAGTTACAAGGACTAATAGCCATGAGAGTTACAAGAACTAATGACCATATGAGTTACAGGAACTAATGGTCATCTTTACCACAATTTATATTCACTAACTCAAAAAAGATAATGTGGTGAGTTATAAGAATAATGACACCATTTTCTCCACTTTATGTTTACTAATATCATGCACTTTAATTTATTTTAATAATAAAATGCACCAACAAAATACAATAGAGATATAAAACTCAAAATATAGCTCTGAATGATAATTTTTTGAAAACATACCTGCAAATAATAAATATAGTATATAAATTAGCTAAGCCATATAGTTTCCCTATAAATCTTACTCAGTTTGTATATTCCAGTA
>NW_025859052.1:7365-27002 GCF_002878395.1 Capsicum annuum
GTCATGCCCAAATTAAAAGTTTATTATAATTTCAGGATTATAACTTTTCTTTTTATATAAAACAGCTAATCGCAAGATATTGATACAAAATTGATCTTGATTTTAATAACAACCAAAAAATACATAGGGGACTGTATAATGGTGCATGCTCTCTCTCGGTGCAGGTTAAGCTAACGTACGCCATCCATGGGGAAGATGGCGCGTGCTCCAACACGGAAGGCACTCGTGGCTCAAGAGGACGTTGTGGTACGACAGGGCAAAGGTACTAAACCTCCCCAGAGGAACAAAAAGCGAATTGGGGGTGATTTGAGTAACCCAACCAATGGAACAACACCGATAGGCAAAAAGAAGGGTAACGCTCAGCTTAGCTCAAGGAGGCATCATCCTCGGAGACAAGTAATGAAGTAGACACAATGGTAGTCTCTGATGGTTGGGATTCTGAACCAAAAAGGAATTTGGTCAGAAAAAAACAAGGGAGGGAAGCATTAGTCATTGATAAAGCCCAGGAAAAAGCTCTGGGCAAGCTATCTCAGGAACAATGGAATGCGATGATGAAAACAACTCCCACTATAACTTCTAGTGGGAAGAAGTCATGGGCAGATATTGTCGAAGAAGAGGAGAAGGGAATTCACCCAAAGCAGGTATCAATCTGGGAATCCTTTGATATGTCTAAAGTGTCTAATGCTGGGTTCAAATTAGAATATGTAGCTCCTTCAATTGATGAAAATATTGTGGATATTGAACTTGACGACATCAGTTCAGAAATTGATTATTGGAAGAACTCAGTTATCTGCTATGTTATGGGTGCACACCCACCATTTGTTGTAATGTAAGGTTTTATACAGAGATTGTGGGCTAAACATGGGATTAACAAGATTTCCATGCTACAGAATGGGATATTACTAGTTTGATTTTATGATACAGAGGGCAAGGATGCTGTGATAGAAGGGGGTATTTACCATTTTGATAACAAGCCGTTCATTGTGAAAACTTGGTGTCCAGATATGGAATTTACGCGGGCGGAGTTGTTAACAGTTCCTATTTGGGTGAAATTCCCTGAATTAGATTTTAAGTATTGGAGTCCAAGGGGTTTAAGCAAGATAGGGAGCTTAGTGGGTAAACCACTCATGGTTGATCAATTTACTGAAAAGAAAATTGGGCTTAATTTTGTGAGATTTTTGGTAGAGGTGGCTATGGATTTTGTTTTACCAGATGTAGTCATCTTTAGAAATAAAAAAGGTCATCTAATGAGGCAAAAGGTCCAATATGATTGGAAGCCGATTTTATGCAAACATTGTAGTAAATATGGCCATTCTGAGGACAATTTTAGGAAGAAGCGTCCGGCTAAAAAAGTGGTGCCAAATGTGTAGGGTCAATGTAACGCCCCGATTTTTCTGAATTGGAATGGTACACAGTGCTCATGACTCCGAGGGACTACAAGCTAACCCATGACTGATATCTGTACCTGTACACTACATAATATACATATAATACGCGGAAAACCTGAATATGTAGGCCATAAGGTTCAACTGAAGAGATATAGTAACATCTATGGGGTGATGAATACCCAAAACAACTGAATATAAAATTGAATACCGAATCGGATAGCTAAATCTGACTAAATCTGAAAGCCTCTAAGTACTGTCTGAATAAGGAGTTGAAGAACATGTCTCCAACTAACTACGTAAAACTGAACTGAAGTAATACATGAATAAATCAAATCATATTATCCTCGAATGGATGAGGACTCACTACAACACTGCGACTGGAAAGCTACTGTTGGTCTGGAACTCGTGGCTCTGGACCTATGGTGTAACATGAAAAGAAAGAATCATAGCGCAAATGCGTCAGTACAATTGGAGTATTGAGTATACGAGTGAGGTAAGCTAATGCAAAGGATTTACATGCATGAATAATGCGAACTGACTGATTGATATGAACGTAAGAGTACAAACATACATACATAGTAACTGAGATCACGAGTATGTGGTAGTTAAATTTGTACGCTAATACATAACTGGAACTGTAGTTCTGATAACATGAGTGACTGTGTCTGACAGTCCTAAATCTGGTAGAACTTTCTGAGTCCCGTGCTATAACTGAATTTGACTGTATCTAATAGTCCTGGTATACTGATATCTGAAGAACTGTCTAAGTTCTTTTATTGAGACTGATACTGAAATAGTGGGAGGTAGTTGTTTAACCAACATGCCCCATGTATACCATTACGGCTAAGGTCGGGTCCAATCTTTTCCCCGACTGAAGGGGTGTCAATACCGTTTCACTGGTAAGGACAGTTGTGAGTGACCCTTATCTGGCAGGTACTCAAAGTGAGAACGGTGGGACCCTAAACTGACAGGTTAAGCCACCTCATCAACCCTAATCTGACAGGTTAAGATATCTTAACCTACGCTCGCTACGTAGTTCTTGAACACAAGGATGACTGATAAGAATCACACCCTGAACTGGTAGGTGAGTTCCCATCCTTAGGTTCACTCGGTGCTAAATTCTACTCCTATCTGAAGGGACTGAACATGATTCAACTGGCTGTACATGGACTGAATAACTGACATCCATTGACTGACGGAGTAGTACTATTATCAGAGATTTAACTGAGATCATGAAATTTCTGATGTTTCCTGAATTACATGACTGTCTGAGTTCTATAGAGTATAGGTTGACTGAGATTTATCTTTGCACATGACATGGCTCTAGGCACACAGCTATATTTTGTGGGTACGAATATCCCCAGGACTCGATAGAAGAAAACTGGCACACATGACATGACTTGATCACAAGATTATTGTCCACAATTCACAATATTATAAGTAGGGAATAGTATACTTCATGTATTCATTCACTTCTCAACATGGTAGAGAGAGCATGGATACATTTCGTGTATATAATTCATATTTCCATTATCACACATGCTTCATGCCACAACAACAACAACACATAAATAGCATGAAAATTCATATGGAAATATATAGCTAATATGGACTTGTCATTTAGATATCATGGAATCATGTAATTATGGGTTTCTAGAATCCTAGGCATTTTATCAAACACCTTGCATGCATTCTTTAAAGCATAGGTGGATTTCATACTTGCATCACATCAAACCACCTATAGTTCATGTTTTTCAATTAACAACCACATATATTTCATGAAAACATCTTTAGATATCATTTTGAAACTTAAACAACAATCATCAACATGTACATGCTTATATCACCACAAAAAGTTTACAAAATAACATTTAAAAACATAGTTCTTGAGCGCTATGAACGGATTGGATCCATAGATGAATACTACGCATACCTTAGATTAAGAATTCATGGAATCTACGGTTGAATTTGCTTGAAGCTTGAAACCCCAATGGAAAACCCTAGACTTGTTCTTGATTGTTCTTGAGTGAATTTTGATAAAATTAATGTAAAGATCTGCTTTGGGGCTTCAATCCCGTGTTTAAAGAGTATATATAGGGTTTTGGAAAGTTACCATATTGCCCTTAAGGAGTTTAAAATGAAAACTGAAAACTACGCAAAATTTATCCCGATTTAGGGCCCCAGCGCGACGCAGAGCTTGGTAAAATACCAATTATTGCGACCTGGAAGCTTGACGCGAAGCTGGGCTATCACGGAGGCTTTTTGGAAATTGACGAGTGCCATTTTGGCCTCTGGCGCGACACGTCATACACTAAAATGGCATTCGTCTTACAACAGAAACTTAAAATAGCCATAACTTCTTCACCGGGTGTCCGTTTTAGGCAAATTTGGTATCGATGGAAAGCTTATTAAATTATATATCCGTTGGTAGGTCATAGGATCAAAAATTCATAGTATAATGAGAGATATGATCATTTGAATTTGACAATACTAATATCCTTCTCCAGAATTCAATCGGTAAGGAATGTTTTGATTCACACAATAACTAGGACATATTTGAGACCTTAATTCACATCAACCTTGATCATGAAACTACCAAGGAACCATGATGTACTATGCATGAGCTTTAAACATGGAGCTAATATTGAGTTGGATTTTTTGGGGTATTACAATATCTGTCCCTTGGGAACATTCGTCCTCGAATAAGACTTAACTTAGAGGGAAGAATAAGACAAGCCAAAAATAAACTGAACATGAAGGACTGAAACATGATCTCATGGCTAACATGCTAAACATACTGAACTCATGCATATCTGATGCATGGATAACTGGTACATGGATGTGTAACTGAGCAAACTGATAAACTGAGCTTCTTAAGATAAGACTGCATATCTGATGCATGACCTTATAATTGAAATGATACATGAATGCATGGCTGAGGATGCAACGTTAATATATACCAAGTTTATACTGGGGAAATAAACATGAAACTGAATAAGCTTAAGGAGAACTATTACCTTGAGCTTGATCTAAATTTGCGGGGAAGAGGTGAGGATACTTGGTACGCATATCTATTTTTGTTTCACAAGTAGCTCCCTCATGAGACTGATTTCTCCAAAGAACCTTAACTAGAGGGACTTCTTTGTTCCTCAATCGATGAGTCTAATAGGCTAAGATTTCGACTGGAATCTCTTCATAAGAGAGGTTGTTTTGAATGTCAATGCTCTGAATAGGGACTACAACTGTCGGGTCACCTATACACTTCTTGAGCAAAGAGACATGGAAGACTGGATGAACTGAGGCTAGATCTGAAGGAAATTCTAGCTCATAATCTACCTTGCCGAAGCGACTGAGAATCCTGAAGGGACCAATATATCGGGGATTGAGTTTCCCTTTCCTGCCGAACCTCTTCACTCCCATCATGGGAGAGATCTTAATATAGATATAGTTGTTGGCCTCGAACTCGAGATCTTTCCTACGAACATCTGCATAAGACTTCTGTAGGCTCTGAGCAGCCCGGAGTCTCTCTCTAATTAACTGAACTTTCTCTAAGGCGTCGAATACTAATTCAGGACCTATGACTGAGGCCTCACTAAATTCAAACCAACTGATCAGAGATCTACATCTCCTACCATAGAGAGCTTCGAATAGAGCTATCTGAATACTGGAATGATAATTATTATTGTATGCAAACTCAATCAAGTCCAAGTGGTCATTCCAACTTTTCTTGAAATCAATTGCACACACCCTTAGCATATCTTCAAGAGTCTGAATGGTCCTTTCTACTTGACCACCTGTCTGAGGATGAAACATTATACTGAGATGAACTTGGGTACCGAGACCCTTTTGGAATGCTTTCCAGAAGTGAGAGGTGAACTGGGTACCTCTATCTGAGATGATAGATGAGGGAACACCGTATAATCTGACCAACTCCCTGATATAGAGTTTGGCATAATCCTCGGTGGAATAGGAGGTACGAACTGGAAGAAAATGGGCCGAATTGATCATTCTATCTACAATGACCCAAACTGAATCATGCTGATGATGAGTTTTAGGCAAACCCATCACGAAATCTATGTTCACTTCTTCCTACTTCCAAGTAAGAATGGTGAACTCCTGTATGGAACCACTAGGTTTCTGATGCTCTATCTTAACCTGCTGACATGTAGAGCACTTAGCCACAAACTCTACAACATCACTTTTCATCACACTCCACCAATAGATCTCCCGCAAATCATGGTACATCTTAGTGGACCCTGGATAAATGGATTATCGCGCACCATGCGCTTTTGCAAGAATTTGTTGCCTCAAGTCATCTACACCTGGAATGCACAAACGACCCTGACAACGAAGAACACCATCTTCCCCTTGGGAGAAAACCTAAACTTTCTGATTTTGAGTTGACTCTTTTAGCTTGATAAGGCTAGGATCTATGTATTGTTTTTCTTTCACCTCAGAAACTAGAGTTGACTCTGAACTACTTTGAACACATGCACCACCCTCTGAAGAGTTGACTAAGCGAATGCCTAGTCTGGCAAGCTGATAGATTTCCTGAGTTATCTTTTTCTTATTATCCTTAACGTGAGAAATACTGCCCATGGAGAGTCTACTGAGAGCATCGGCCACAGCGTTGGCCTTGCCCAAATGATAAAGGACACTCATGTCATAGTCCTTCAAGATCTCTAACCACCTTCTCTGACGAAGATTGAGATCTTTTTCAGAAAATACATATTGGAAACTCTTATGATATGTGAAGACGTCTACATGAACTCCGTAAAGATAATGACTCCAAATCTTTAAGGAAAAAACTACGGCTGCTAACTCAAGATCATGAGTAGGATAATTCTTCTCATGGGGCTTTAATTGTCTGGAGGCGTAGGCTATGACCTTACCATGCTGCACGAGGACACAACCTAAACCCACTCTGGACGCATCACAATATACTACGAACCCATCTGAACCATCTGGAAGAGCTAGAACTGGAGCTGTAGTGAGTCGAGTCTTCAATTCCTGAAAACTCTTCTCACATGAATTTGACCACTGAAACTTGACCTTTTTCTTAGTCAATCTGGACATAGGAGATGCAATAGAAGAAAATGCCTCGATAAACCATCTGTAAAATCCAGCCATACCCAAGAAACTCCTGATATCTGTTGGAGATACGGGTCTAGTCCAGTTTCTTCCCACTTTATTTTTCTGAGGATCTACTCTAATGCCCTCACCGAAAACAATATGGCCAAGGAATGCTACTAATCTTAGCCAAAACTCGCACTTACTGAACTTGACGAATAACTGACGATTTCTGAGGGTCTGAAGAACAATTCTAAGATGGTCTGAATGATTACTCTCAGTGCGAGAATATACCAAAATATCATCTATAAAGACTATGACGAACATGTCCAAGTACTGCTTAAACACATGGTTCATCAAGTCTATGAAAGCTACAAGGGTCATATTTGGAATAAGAGAAGAACAGATTAGACTGGGAGTTTAACTTGAGATTATGCTCACTAGGACGACATGAGTACTGAAAGAAGGGAAACTGTTCCTAAAACATCTTATATCCTCCTATACATAAATATGGCACGCAACACACCCATCTACAAGACTCTACTAGATGCGGATTTCAGAATCCCTAGGACTCTATTGAACCTTAGGCTCTGATACTAAGTTTGTAACACCCCAATTTTTCTAAATCGAAATGCTACACAATGCTCATGACCTCGAGGGACCACAAGCTAACCCATGACCGATATTTGTACCTATACACTACATAATATACATATAATACGCAAAAAACCTGAACATGTAGGCCATAAGGTTCAACTGATGAGATATAGTAACATCTTGAATACCGAATCTAATAGCTAAATCTGACTAAATCTGAAAGCCTCTAAGTACTGTCTGAATAAAAAGTTGAAGGAACATGTCTCCAACTAACTCTGTAAAACTAAACTAAAGTAATAAATGAATAAATCAAATCATATTATCCTCGAATAGATGAGGACTCACTGCAACACTGCGACTGGAAAGCTACTGCTGGTATGGAACTCGTGGCTCTAGACCTATGGTGTAAAATGAAAAGAAAGCACCATAGCACAAATGCTTCAGTACAACTGGAGTACAGAGTATACTAGTAAGGTAGGCTAATGCAAAGGGTTTACATGCATGAATAATGCTAACTGACTGATTGATATGACCATAAGAGTACAAAAATACATACATAGTAACTGAGATCGTGCGTATGTGGTACCTAAATTATATGCTAATACATGACTGAAACTGTAGTTCTGATAACATGAGCGACTATGTCTAACAGTCCTGAATCTGGTAGAACTCTCTGAGTCCCATGCTATAACTGAATTTGACCGTATCTAATAGTCCTGGATAAATCTCTGAGATTGATACTAAAACTGTGGAAGGTAGTTATTTAATCGACATACCCCATGTATACCATTACGACTAAGCTGGGGTCCAATCTCTGCCCCAACTGAAGGGGTGTCAATACCGCACCACTGTTAAGGATAGTTGTGAGTGACCCTTATCTGGCTGGTACTCAAAGTGAGAATGGTGGGACCCTAAAATAACAGGTTAAGCCACCTCATCAACCTTAATCTGATAGGTTAAGATGTCTCTACCTACGATGGCTACGTATTTCTGAAACACAAGGATGACTGCTAAGAATCACACCCTGAACTGGTAGGTGAGTTCCCATCCGAGGGTTCACTCAGTGCTAACTTCTACTCCCATGTGAAAGGACTGAACATGATTCAAATAGCTGTACATGAACTGAATAACCAATATCCGTTGACTGATGGAGTAGTACTATTATCTAAGAGTTAACTGTGATCAAGAGATTTCTGATGTTTCCTGAGTCACATGACTGTTTGAGTTCTATAGAGTATAGCTTGATTGAGATTTATCATGGCACATGACATAGATCTAGGCATACAACTATATTTTTCGGGTACAAATACCCCCAGGAGTCAATAGAAGGAAACTGGCACACATGACATGACCTGATCACAAGATTAGAGTCCACAATTCACAATATTATAAGTAGGGGATAGTATACTTCATGTATTTATTCACATCTCAACATGGTGGTGAGAGCATGGATACATTTCGTGTATATAATTCATATTTTCATTATCACACATGCTTTATGCCACAACAACAACAACACATAAATAGCATGGAAATTCATATGGAAGTGTATAGGTAATATGGACTTGTCATTTAGATATCATGGAATCATGTAATTATGGGTTTCTAGCATCCTAGGCATTTTATCAAACACCTTGCATGCATTCTTTAAAGCATAGGTGGATTTCATACTTGCATCACATCAAACCACCTAAAGTTCATGTTTTTCAATTAACAACCACATATATTTCATGAAAACATCTTTAAATATCATTTTGAAACATAAACAACAATCATCAACATGTACATGCTTATATCACCACAAAAAATTTACAAAATAACATTTAAAAACATGGTTCTTGATCTCTATGAAAGGATTGGATTCATAGATGAACACTACGCATACCTTAGATTAAGAATTCATGGAATCTACGGTTGAATTTGCTTGAAGCTTGAAACCCTAATGGAAAATCCTAGACTTGTTCTTGACTGTTCTTGAGTGAATTTTGATAAAATTAATGTAAAGATCTGCTTTGGGGATTAAATCCCATGTTTAAAGAGTATATATAGGGTTTTGGTAAGTTACCATATTGCCTTTGAGGATTTTAAAACGAAAACTAAAAACTACGCAAAATTTATTCCAATTTAGGGTCGCGGCGCGATGCGGAACTTGGTAAAATGCTAACTATTATGACTTGGAAACTTGGAGCAAATATGGTCTATCATGGAGGATTTTTGGAAATTGACGAGTGCCATTTTGGCCTCCGGCGTGATGCGCCATGCACTGAAATGGCATTCGTCTTACAGTAGAAACCTAAAATAGTCATAACTTCTTCACCGGGTGTTTGTTTTAGGCGAATTTGGTATCGATGGAAAGCTTATTAAATTATCTATCCATTGGTAGGTCATGGGATCAAAAATTCGTAGTATAATTAGAGATATGCTCATTTGAAGTTGACAATACCAATATCCTTCTCAAAAATTCAATCGGTAAGGTTTGTTTTGATTCGCACAATAGCTAGGACATATTTGAGACCTTAATTCACATCAAACTTGATCATGAAACTACCAAGGAACCATGATGTACTATGCATGAGCTTAAAACATGGAGCTAATATTAAGTTTGATTTTTTGGGGTATTACAATATCTCCCCCTTGGGAACATTCATTCTCAAATGAGACTTAACTGAGAGGGATGAATAAGAAAAGCCGAACATGAACTGAACATGAAGGACTCAAACATGATCTCATGACTAACATACTAAACATAGTTAACTCATGCATATCTGACGCATGGATAACTGGCACATGGATGCGTAACTGAGCAATATGATAAACTAAGCTTTTCAAGATGAGAATGCATATCTGATGCATGACCTTATAATTAAACTGATACATGAATGCATGAATAAGGATGCAACGGTAATAGATAGCAAGTTTAAACTGGGGACATGAACATGAACATGAAACTGAATAAGCTTAAGGAGAACTATTACCTTGAGCTTGATCTAAATTTGCGGGGAAGAGGTGAGGATACTTGGTACGCATATCTGTTTCTATTTCCCAAGTAGCTCCCTCATGAGACTGATTTAGCCAAAGAACCTTAACTAGAGGGACTCTTTATTCCTCAACCGATGAGTCAATAGTCTAAGATTTCAACTGGAATCTCTTCATAAGAGAGGCTGTTCTGAATGTCGATGCTCTGAACATGAACTACAACTTCTGGGTCACCTATACACTTCTTGAGCAATGAGACATGGAATACTGGATGAACTGAGGCTAGATCTAAAGGTAATTCTAGCTCATAAGCTATATTGCTGAAGCGACTGAGAATCCTGAAGGGACCGACATATCGGGGACTGAGTTTTCCTTTCCTGCCGAACCTCTTCACTCCCTTCATGGGAGAGATCTTAATATAGGCATAGTCGTTGACCTCAAACTTGAGATCCTTCCTACGAACATCTGCATAAGACTTTTGTCAGCTCTGACCAGCCCAGAGTCTCTCTTTAATCAACTGAACTTTCTCTAAGGTGTCGAATACTAAGTCAGGACCTATGACTGTGGCCTCACTAACTTCGAACCAACCGATCAGAGATCTAGATCTCCTACCATAGAGAGCTTCGAATAGAGCCATCTGAATACTGGAATGATAGCTATTGTTGTATGCAAACTCAATCAAGGCCAAGTGGTCATCCCAACTTTCCTTGAACTGGCAGGTGAGTTCCCATCCTTGGGATCACTCGGTGCTAACTTCTACTCCCATCTGAAGGGACTGAACATAATTCAACTGGTTGTACATGGACTGAATAACTGACATCCATTGACTGATGGAGTAGTACTATTATCTGAGATTTAACTGTGATCATGAGATTTCTGATGTTTCCTGAGTCACAGACTGTCTGAGTTCTATACAGTATAGCTTGAGTGAGATTTATCGTGGCACATTACATGTCTCAAGGCACACAACTATATTTTTTGGGTACAAATACCCCCAGGACTCGATAGAAGGAAACTGGCACACATGACATGACTTGATCACAAGATTAGAGTCCACAATTCACAATATTATAAGTAGGGGATAGTATACTTCATGTATTTATTCACATCTCAACATGGTAGGGAGAGCAAGGATACATTTCGTGTATATAATTCATATTTTCATTATCACACATATTTCATGTCACAACAACAACAACACATAAAGAGCATGGAAATTCATATGAAAGTGTATAGATAATATGGACTTGTCATTTAGATATCATGGAATCATGTAATTATGGGTTTCTATCATCCTCAGCATTTTATCAAACACCTTGCATGCATTCTTTAAAGCATAGGTGGATTTCATACTTGCATTACATCAAACCACCTAAATTTCATGTTTTTTAACTAACAACCAAATATATTTCATAAAAACATCTTTACATATCATTTTGAAAGTTAAACAATAGTTATCAATATGTACATGCTTATATCACCATAAAAAATTTACAAAATAACATTTACAAACATGGTTCTTGAGCTCTATGAACAGATTGGATCCATAGGTGAACACTACGCATACCTTAGATTAAGAATTCGTGGAATCTACGGTTGAATTTGCTTGAAGCTTGAAACCCCAATGAAAAACCCTAGACTTGTTCTTGATTGTTCTTGAGTGAATTTTGATAAAATTAATGTAAAGAGATGCTTTGGGATTCAATCCCATGTTTAAAGAGTATATATAGGGTTTTGGTAAGTTACCATATTGCCCTTGAGAAGTTTAAAATGAAAACTGAAAACTACGCAAAATTTATCCCGATTTAGGGCCCCAGCGCAACGCAGAGCTTGGTAAAATACCAATTATTGCGACCTGGAAGCTTGACGCGAAGATGGACTATCACGGAGGCTTTTTGGAAATTGACGAGTGCCATTTTGGCCTCTGGCGCGACACGTCATACACTAAAATGGCATTCGTCTTACAACAGAAACTTAAAATAGCCATAACTTCTTCACCGGGTGTCTGTTTTAGGCGAATTTGGTATCGATGGAAAGCTTGTTAAATTATATATCCGTTGGTAGATCATGGTATCAAAAATTCATAGTATAATGAGAGATATGCTTATTTGAATTTGACGATACCAATATCCTTCTCAAGAATTCAATCGGTAAGGAATGTTTTGATTCGCACAATAGCTAGGACATATTTGAGACCTTAATTCTCATCAACCTTGATCATGAAAATACCAAGGAACCATGATGTACTATGCATGAGCTTGAAATATGGAGCTAATATTGAGTAGGATTTTTTGGGGTATTACAGTCAAATAGATGTTAAGCAAGGTACTAAGCCACAAAAACAAGGCAAACAAGTTTAGGTGAATAAATCTGAGAAGATTCAGACTGTGATTGAGAGAGTCTAGACCAAGACTGAGTGTGATACCCCGTATTTTCCTAACTTAATTAAACTCTCAGTACATGAGTTATTCTATATAAAATTATCTAATTGCTCAGTATTTTTTAGTTTAGAGCTTACTATTGTGTAGGAAATTTATCCAGCTTTCCAATGATATAAAGTTTGCCTAAATCCAAAACCCAGGTGAGGAGTTATGGCCATATTCATAAAACAATGTGCCAAAGTAGACATCAGCACGTCGCGGAGCTAGGAAAAAATGGCATTCATCATTTTTAGTGTTCCATCACGATCCCACTACGTCGTTCCTCAGCTATTTTCTTAATTGTCACCTTCCAGTATGACTCCGCGATCATGGCGCATCACGCCAAGGGGTAAATTCGCATACAATGAATCTCCGCAATTGTACCGCATCACGCCAAGTTTCCAGTTCCCAATTGTCAATTTCCAGTAACACAACGTGATAGCGCCGCGTTGTGCCAAGGGCCCAGGTCGGGAAATTTTGACAAAAATTAAAATGTTGTCTAGGGGCAAATAAGTCTTTTATCCATAAATTTAATCAGTCTAGGTACGGGATTTAATCCCTAAGAACATAATTAGGCCATTATTACTCACTTTTTTCCCAAATCAAAAGGCATTTTCTCCCTAATAGAAAAACTCTAGCTTCAAGAAATCAACAACAAACTCAAGAATTCCTCCAAGAACCTTCGAGAATTAATATACCCAAGTATGTTAGGTGTTCATCTATGGGTTCCTTTCACCCCTAGAGTCCAAGAATTCACTTTTAAAATTACAAGTTTATAGAATTATGATTTCATGCTTGAAATTGATTTTATTCATGTTCATGATAGTAATTGGGTTTCAATTCATGATTAATTATAAGTTTCCATGAAATTAAAATAGTTTATGTCATAAATTATATGAATTTCATGCTAAACCCTTGAATTTGCAATTGAGTATTATATTCATGATGTTCATGTGATAGTCATTATCATGTGAAATAATCTATGCTCCTTAAGTGTTTGCTAAAATGCCCATGTGAAGTAAATAGTGGAATCATGACATGTGGTCCCAATCATGTACAAGTTCATGCCCTACAAGTGTTTGATAAAATGTCTCTATGAATGAATTATGAAAAAGTGGACATTGTTTTGCTTTCAAGGCCATGTTGTGTTTTACTTTCACGCTATCGAGTCCTGGGGTATCTAATATCTGAAAAATCTAGCTGTTTACTTAGAGCTACAGTAGATACAAAATAGTCTCAGTAGTGTCACGATCAGTAGTACTCAGTCAGTTACAGAACCTAGAAACTTAGTATCAGTCCAACTCAGTCTGTTAACATGATCAGTAATAGTTCAGTTCAGTATAACAGTCAGTGTCATTCAGATAAGAGTAGGATTCAGTATCGAGTGAATCCAAGGATGGGGGCTCATCTGTCAGTAGAGGGTGTGATCCTTAGAAACAGTCCTTACGTTCTAGAACTACATAGCCAATGTAGGTTGAGACATCAACCTGCCAGTTGAGGGTTGATGAGGTATTTTAACTTGCTAGTTGAGGGTTCCACTATTCTTATTAGAGTACCTACCTGATGAGAGTAACTCTTCAGCTTGTCTTTACCCGTGGCGCAGTACTGATTCCCTTCTAACTAGGCTTACAGGTTGGAACCCAATTATCTTATTTTAGGGCATGTTGGTTAGATGATTACTTCCCACAGTTTTAGTTTTAGCCTCAGTATAGAACTCAGTTCAGTTCTACAGAATCAGTACTATCAGACACAATCAATCAGTTTTAGTAACTCAGTTTTCAGTAATCTCAGATATCAGTTACTCAATTATCAAAAATCAACGCTCAAATTCAGTAAAAGCTTAGATATAATAGATACGTATATGCATAGTAATTCATACTCAGTATTTACAGCAGTTTCAGTTATCTACGTACTCTTACTTTGTTATTCTATATTATTCAGTCAATTATTGTTCATGTATATGAACCCTTGCATTCAACCTTACCTCATCTAGCATACCAGTACATTTCACGTACTGACGCATACCCTTTCATTGCGCTATGATGTCTCATATCATAGGTTCGGACACTCAGGTTCCTGACCGCGCTTAGATAGATTAAGTCAGCAGTTCCAAATCCAGTAGTGAGTCCTCATCTATCGAGGATATGCTTTCATTTAAATATTACAGTAGCTTCAATATATTTATTTATCAGTATTTCAGTAGTCGGAGTTAGTTAGGAATTTGTCCCATCAACTCCACATTCAGACAGTTTAGTTAAAGGCTTTTCTAACTAGACTAGTTCAGACAGTAAATTCAACTTTCAGATGTTTTATCAGTTATTATCACTTTACCAGTATTTGATATTTTGAACCTTATGGCAATTCATCCTAATTTCCGTATTACTTTCAGTATTATTATTCAGTGCTCACAGCAGGCACCAGCTCATGGGTTAGCTTGTAGTCTCTCGAGATCGTAAGCATTGTGTGGCATCTGGGGGACAGACTCGGGGCGTTACAAACTTGGTATCAAAGTCAAAGATTCAACCGAGTCCTAGGGAGTCTAAAATTCACGTCTAATAGAGTCTTTTGCATGTGTGTGTAGTGCACCACACTTATGGGTAAGAAGCTATGAGACATTTTTAGGAAAAGTTTCCCTTCTTTCAGTATTTGTGTCCTGCGAGTGAGTATGAGCTCAAGTTAAACTCTCAGTCTAATCTTTTTCTCCCTTCCGTTTACAAAATATGCATCCCAAAAATAATAACTAAAGAAGAATAGAGAATCAGTCAGCACCTCAGCCCGTTCAGGTAGATCCCATGGATGAGCATGTCTCTCATACAGAATTCAGAGTTGCGTCCACCACTCTAGCCAATTCTATAGCAGCCCAAAATAAACGGCTAGCTGTTGTTCAGGCCAACCCAGTAGCCAATACTGCTGCATTTAGGATTCGGGACTTCACCCGAATGAATCCTCCCCTTTCTTAGGATCTAAGCCAGAAGAGGATCCACAGGAGTTCCTTGATCAGGTTCAGAAAGTCACAGATATTATGGAAGTAACTTCTAGTGAGAGTGCTGAGTTAGCTACCTATCAGATGCAAGATATAGCTCATATGTGGTTTAAGAAGTAGAAGGTAGACAGGGGCACAGATGCAGATCCTATTGAATGGGAAGAGTTTGCTACTACGTTTCTAGATAGATTCTTTCCTTTAGAGCAGAGAGAATACAAGGTGTTAGAGTTCATCAATCTCAGGTAAGACAACATGAGTGTGAAAGTGTATTCCCTCAAGTTTTTTCAGTTAGCCAGATATGCTTCCTATGTAGTAGCAGACAGTCGGTCTAGAATAATCAAGTTCGTATCTGGAGTGTCAAAGAGTATGGTTGATCAAGCACCGTAACTTATCTATGTTTTAGCTAAGTTTAGAGAACAAAATGCCTAGTGTCTTATGTTTTTACTCTACTTCTATGTAATTGAGCTAACCGATGTGATTAGTATGATTTCAGGTATTAATGAGGTAGATGAAGACATAATGGGACTATGGAATGCGGATGGAATATGACACAAGAGAGAGTAGAAGCCTGGACCAAATGTGGAGCCTAGAAACTATGTCCAAGACTAGTTTGTCATTTATAATTAGTTCAGAGACTTAGAAGGCAATTATGAAAGAAAAGATTCTTAAAAGGCTTAATGCTGAATTTTTATTCATTATTGAATTGTTCTGTATTAGTTTTTAAAAGGAGAGTGGTGGCTTAGCTTGGGGAGAGAGAGAAAAAAATTTCTTCTCTCTTATTTTCACTATTCGCATACCAAGATCGTCTTCTAGTTTTGGTATGATGAATATTTCTATTGTGATTTCTGTTTTATTCATGAGTAGCTAAGTTTATCAATTAGGGTTATGGAAGCCTTGTAGCATACAATCTATTACTTTGGGTTTTGAATTCATTATGCATTGATTTGTTTACATCATACTCTCTTCGCTTATCTTGAATTCTCATGGTTGCAAACATAGAGGATATGCCTTAAAACGCAACTTGTTCGAAAGAATGGTTGATGTTCAGAAAAGAGAGTAGTGACAAGAAAATAGAATTACCAACCCCTATTTCATATGCTAATGCCTTAGCAGGATTAACTACATGGAGATTTCGTATTATTTTTGGTAAACGCTTTTGATTCGAGAGAACTAAAGTGAATTAGTCCTTGATGGTTAAGAAACACTAGGATTATGTTATTAAATACAATACATTTCTCTGTAAGCACAATGCATGTATGAATTCATAAAGCCCATAGTTAGAAAGTATTGAAAACAACAAGGTGAACATAACCCTAGCTTGCTATTTCTCTGAATCTTAATACTACTACACATATTTCATCTTGTTAAACCGAAACCATTAATTTGTAAACTAAATGAAATTCCCCCTATTTATTTTACGGAAACAAATGATTAAAAGTCAACTAATTTTCATACAACTTAATTAACACCATATTCCCTATGGGATTCGACCCCAACCTAGTTGGGTTATATATTTGACAATGACCTCTTACTCTTTCGTAAGAGAGGTGTAATTTGGGCGTATCAATAGACCTTCTTCCAGACACTCAACCTATATCTATTTTGTCATACAGAATGACACCAGCTGAACTCAATGAGTTAAAAGAATAGATAAAGGACCTTTTAGACAAGGGGCTCATCAGACCTAGCATTTTCCCGTGGGGTGCACTAGTCTTATTTGTGCGTAAGAAATACGGTTCACTTAGAATGTTTATAGACTATCATCAGTTGAATAAAGTCATAGTCAAGATAAATATCCACTTCCCAGGATCGATGACTTGTTCGACCAACTTCAGGGAGACTGTTACTTTTTTAAAATAGACCTCGGATCAGGCTATCATCAGCTTAGAGTCAGAGAATGTGACATTCTGAAAATAACTTTTTGAACTCGGTATGGTCACTTCGAGTTCCTAGTCATATCCTTTGGCCTCACAAATGCCTCAGCAGTTTTCATGGACTTAATGAATCACGTGTTCAAGCAGTACTCAGACATGTTCAATATAGTTTTCATCGATGACATTCTTATGTATTCTTATAGCGAGAATGATTATACAGATCACCTCAGAATCATACTTCGGACTCTCAGAACCTATCAGTTGTTCGCCAAATTCAGTAAAAGCAAATTTTGGCTAAGGTCAGTAGCATTCCTTAGTCATATTATTTTCGTTGATAGCATTAGAGTTGATCCTCAAAAGACCGAAGTAGCGAGAAACTAGCCTAGACCTATTTCTCCGTCAGATATTAGGAGCTTCTTAGGTTTAGCTGGCTATTGTCGTTGGTTTATTAAAGGATTTTTGTCTATTGCATCCCCCATGTCCAGATTGACTCAAAAAAAATTCAAGTTTCAGTGGTCAGATTCTCATGAGAAGAGTTTCAGGAGTTAAAGACTCGACTCACCTCAGCCCCAGTTTTGACATTACCAGATGGTTCAAATGGGTTTGTTGTGTACTATGATCCATCCAGAGTAGGTTTGGGTTATGTCCTCATGTAGAGAAGGAAGGTCATAGCCTATGCCTCTAGACAACTTAAGCCTCATGAGAAAAAATACCCCACCCATGATCTTGAGTTAGCAGTTGTACTATTTGCCTTAAAGATTTGGAGACACTATTTGTATGAGGTGTACGTTGATGTGTTCACAGATCACAAAAGCTTGTAGTATTTGTTCTCTTATAAAGATTTGAATTTACGTCAGAAGAGGTAGTTAGAGTTGTTGAAAGATTATGACATAAGTGTTCTGTATCATCCGGGCAAGGACAATGTAGTGGCTGATGCTCTCAGTAGATTGTTTATGGTTAGTGATAATCATGTTGAGAATGATAAGAAGAAGTTAGTTCAGGAAGTTCATTAGCTTTCCTAAGTAAGTGTCCGCTTAGTCGATTCAGCAAAGGGTAGTGTGTAGGTTCAGAGCAGTTCAGAATTATCTCTGGTTTCAAAAGTAAAGGAAAAGTAGGACAGAGATCCCAGTCTAGTTAAGTTGAAAGAGTCAGTTAGAGATCAGAAAGTAGAGGTTTTCTCCCAAGGAGGATATGGTGTGTTGCATTGCTAGGGTCGGCTATACGTGCTAGGTGTAGATTACCTGAGGTAACGAATTCTTTCAGAAACACATCGATTGCGTTACTCGATTCATCCAGGGGCCACTGAGATATACCATAATTATGGGAGATTTATTAGTGGAGTGGGATGAAAAGGGATATCACAGAGTTTGTAGCTAAGTGCTCTATATGTTAGTAGGTTAAAATTGAGCACCAGAAGCCTAGTGGGTCCATGCAGGAGTTCAATATTCCCACATAGAAATGGGAAGAAGTGAACATAGACTTTGTGATGGGTTTGCCTTGTACTCGTCGTCAGCATGATTCTATTTGGGTCATCGCAGATAGAATGACCAAATCAGCTCATTTCTTGCTAGTTCATGCCTCTTATATAGTCGAAGACTACGCCAAACTCTATATCAGAAAGTTGATGGGTTATACGGAGTCCCAGTATCCATCATCTCAGATGAGGGTACCCTTACATCTCACTTCTGAAAAGTATTCCAAAAGGGGTCTTGGTACCCAAGTCCACCTCGGTACAGTTTTTCACCCTCAGACAGATGGTCAAGTAGAAAGGACCATTTAGACTCTAAAAGATATGTTAAGAGCATGCATTGTTGATTTTAAGGGTAGTTGGGATAACCACTTTCCTTTGATTGAATTCACATATAATAACAGTTATCATTCTAGTATTCGGCCGTTTGAGGCTCTTTATGGTAGGAGATGTAGATCTCCAATTTGTTGGTTCGAGGTAGGTGAGGCCATAATTGTTAGGCCTGATTTTATGTTTGATATCTTAAAGAAGGTTCAGTTGATCAGAGAGAGGCTTAGGGCAGCTCAAAGATGACAAAAATCATATGCAGATGTGAGGAGAAAGGATCTTGAATTTGAGATCGGTGATTTTGTGTTCTCTAAAATCTCTCTTATGAAGGGAGTGAAGAGGTTTGGTAAGAAGGGAAAACTCAGTCCCTGATATGTCGGTCCTTACAAAATTCTCAATCGTTCTGGAAAGGTAGCTTACGAACTTGAGTTGCCTTTAGATCTAGCTTTAGTGCACCTAGTATTCCACGTCTCCTTGCTAAAAAATGCATTGGTAACCCAGCAGCCATAGTTCCTTTAGAGGGAGTAGAAATTT
>NW_025859053.1:0-4940 GCF_002878395.1 Capsicum annuum
TGAAACAGGATGTATAACATAACAGAAATAAGAGATAAAAATAATACAATAAATATCGAAGAAATACAAAATAAGTACAAGCAATATGAAATAAGAAATAAGAAAACGGATACTCTTCTGGTAGTAAACAAACACTCACAAACCTAAGACCCTTACGATACCCACACTCTCCTAACACCTACCCATCACCCACATACTCACACTAGCCGTCTACCCCAATTCGCGACCTCCACACCTCCCAAATTCCAATTAAAAAACAAAAATTTCAATACATTTCTATGATCAATTCTTCATTCTGATGCAGGGAAGTAAACAAATTGAGCTGATAAAACAAATAAACAACCACAAGAATACAAAAACAACCAACTTCTTTTCTGGACTTCAATTTCAAATATTATTTCCAATTCAGCTTCAAATATATGTTCAAATGGAACCAAAAGATCTGACAGACCATATGTTAACGAAAAAAATAAAGATCTCTTCTTCATTACTCGATGCAGCCAAGTAGATAAATTGAGCTAGAAATCAAATTAACAACCAAAGAGAACAAAAAACAACCCAACTTATTAACTAAACTTCAATTTCAAATATTTGTTCCAATTTGAGCTTCAAATATTTGTTCAAATGAACCCTAAGGATCTAAGAGTAATGAAAAATAAAGCTCTTTACATATCCAGATCATACTTCATCTACTTATCCCCAAATTCTAATAAAAAAATATTTTCAATGCATTTCTATGCTAAATTCTTCATTCTTGGATTCGTTGCAGGCAAGTAAACAAATTGACAGGCCATATTAATGAAAAATAAAGCTCTCCACACATTCCCGATCCTACTTAATCTGCTAATCCCCAAATTCCAATAAAAACAATACTTTCAATACATCTCTATGCTGAATTCTTGATTCTTTGATTCTATGCAGGCGAGTAAACAATTGAACTGATAAAAGAAATCAATTATAAACAGTAAAAAATAATAGAAAAGATTATCAAGTCTAACCTTCTTCGATATCTTCTTCCTCCTCCTCCTCATCACTATCAACAGCAGCTTTGAGGTCAAAGAATTCCGAACCAGTCCTCCTTTTAGGGCATCTTCAACCACCATCACCATCATTGTCTTCGTCCTCATCATAATCTTCCTCCGCGGTTGGTAGCGGTTTCGCCGGTTGGAGCTGTTGAGGGAGGCGCCGGAGCAGCGGCTGGTGGGATCGAGCTGGTGAGGATGGCGGTTGGTCGCTGGTCTCAAATGGCCTTCGGCGCTGGTGACTTGCTGGTGGAGTAGCGGAGGGAAGGGGAAGAAGCGTCAGCTTTGGTGGCTTTTGTTCTTTGAGAAAAAGAGAGAGTAGAGAGAAGTTAAAGAGAAGAAGAGGGTGGTGTGCGACAGTTTTCTTTGAAAATGGAGGGGTAGAGTTTCTATTGGATTAAAAAGGAAGGCAAAGAGAAATGCGATCTCAGCCGTTGGATCAAATTTGATCGACGGCTGAGATCTAGTTATTAAGAATATGATCAAAATTGGATGAAAATTTTTAATGGAGTCTAATTAGACACCATTTGGCTAGAATTGTAATAAAACTGAATAAAATTAGGTTAAAATTGTTATCAATTGACAAAATCAGGCTAAAATTTAAATAAATTAAATTAAGTTATTTTAATAAATGTTATAAATATTATTATGATACTAATAATAATAATAAAAAATGACTAAGAATCAAACAGATTGGGAAATTGAATTGAATTAGGGCTGCTATTTTAATAAATGTACTGCTGATATAACAATAAAAATGAGAAAAATAATAAGATGTCGATATTAAAATAAACTATCTATGTAAAATCAATGTTATGTTAAAAAAATGTTATATAAAACTGTTGACGAATTTGAAATAAATCAATAATAATCATAATAATATAATGTATTTGTAAATTGTGAATGCGCATATTTGTGAAAATAATTTGATAAATATTAACAAAATATTAACAAATTTACGTATGTCACATAGAAAATATTATAAAAATTGTTATTCCTATAATAAATTACGTATATCACATAGAAAATATTATATAAAAAACCGATAATAAATTTGAAATAAATTGAGCATAAATATAATATAATAATAATAATAATAATAATAACAATTTAATAAATCAAGGTGGCATCTTTTGATTATTTTCTCTATGAGATTTCGAGAAAATGAATACAACAACTAACCTGATTTTGTCCCACAAATTCGAATCTATGGAAGGTACAATATACGCAGACCACACCGTTGAGGTAAATAGGTTGTTTCCAATAAACCCTCAGTTCAAAAAAAAAAATAGTTTGAAGTTGTCTAATTTCAAGAAAAATATTGGTGAAAATTGATTTAATATTGAATGTTGATCAAATATGATGAACAGTTGAGATTAGAATTGAGGAGATGAGTCAAATTGGAATTAGATATTGGATTAAAAATAGAATTGGGAATTTCGATTGAGTCAAATTAAACTCAATTGACACAAATTGAGGATAAATGGCTAGAATTTAAATAAATTAGAAAAATTGAATTGAATTAGGTTGATATTTAATAAATGTATTAACTATGTAAAATTAATATTAAAAAATAAATAAATTTTTTATTTTTAATAATTGAGTAGATACTATTTAATAAATGTAGGAAAGTCGTAACAACAAAAGCAACAACAACAACAACAACAACAACAACAACAACAGCAGCAGCAGCAGCAACAACAACAACAACAACAACAACAACAATAATAATAATAATAGACAATTTGTAAATTATGGGCATGTATACTTGTGAAAATGATTTAATAAATATAGTAACTATAAATTAATATAAAAAAAAGCAACGAATATTAAGACTCGATATAAATGAAATAATAACATAATAATAGACTCGATATAAATGAAATAATAACATAATAATAGCGAGAAAAATAATAAGACTCGATATAAATTTGGTTTAAAATGAACCAAATTAAATTCAAAAACTGATTAAAATTGACATCAATTAGATATAAGGTTGGCTAGAATTTAAATAAAATTGAGAAGATAATTGAATCGACTTAGACTGCTATTTAAATATACTACTACTACTACTACTACTACTAATAATAATAATAAATAAATATTGATCAACAGCTGAGATCTAAAGATTAAGAATTTGGTTAAACAAATTGAATGAAATTTGAAATTGAGTTCAATTGGACACAATTTAGGCTAGGCTTGTAATAAATTGGATAAAATTAGGCTAAAATTGTTATAAATTGGTAAAGACAAGCTAGAAAATAAATAAATTGAAAAAAATAAATTGTCTAAGGTTGCGGATTAATATAATAATAATAATAGTAAAATAAATAATATAATTATTCTTAGATTAGATTGCTATTTAAATATAATAATATATTATTATTATTATAATAATAATAAATAAATATTGATCAACAGCTGAGATCTAAAGATTAAGAATTTGGTTAAAAAATTGAATGAAATTTGAAATTGAGTTCAATTGAACACAATTTGGGCTAGGCTTGTAATAAATTGGATAAAATTAAGCTAAAATTGTTATAAATTGGAAAAAATCAGGCTAGAAAATAAATAAATTAGAAAAAATTAAATTGACTGAGGTTGCGGATTAATACAACAACAACAATAATAGTAAAATAAATAATATAATTATTCTCAGATTAGACTGCTATTTGAATATAATAATAATAAATAAATATCGATCAACAACTAAGATCTAAAGATTAAGAATTTGGTTAAAAAAATTGAATGAAATTTTAAATTGAGTTCAATTGAACACAATTTAGGCTAGGCTTGTAATAAATTGGATCAAAATTAGGCTAAAATTGTTATAAATTGGCAAAATCAGGATAGAAATTAAATAGATTAGAAAAAATTAAATTGACTAAGGTTGCGGATTAATACAATAATAATAACAGCAGTAAAATAAATAATATAATTATTCTCAGATTCGTTATGAATAAATTTTGAAAATAAAAATACGGCACATATTATATTACTTTAAAATCAATGATAACAATAATTCGAAATAGACACCTATAAATTATGAATATAAAATTTAAAATTGCTGACAATACATGTGTGATACCATCTATGTCAATAAACTAATTTTAATTTATTGAGCATCTTTTGCTTGATAATACGTATCCACAGATTTAATGTCTAATTTCTTTTTATTTTATGTTTTTTATTCTTCAAATTTATCCCTTTCCTATTTAAATTTCAAGTCACAAAATTCCTACGTAAATCTCCAAGAAATAATTTCAACTAAATTTGTAGCAACACAATCTCCCGATATATTTCCATCAAAATATCTCTAGGTAAATTTTTAGGATAAATTACCTGAGAATTTTCTACGGATTTAAAAAATATATATATTTGTTCATATACCTACGGATTCACCTAGAGATAAAATACCCGCCGATATATTTCCCCAGGTAATGTTGCAAGTAATAATTTCGCAGGTAAATCCTCAAGAATAAATCCCTGGCAAAATTCATAGAACAAAATCCCCAAATAATTTTTCAGGTAATAAAATTCTTTAGATAAATTTCGACCAAAATATCTCTAAGTAAATCCGTAAGATAAATTACCTAGGGATTTTTCTATGGATTTAAAAAAAATATATTTTTTCACATACCAGCGGATTTACCTAGAGATAAAATACCTGCCGATATATTTCCCCAGGTAATGTCACAAGTAATAATTTCGCAGGTAAATCGCCAAGAATAAATTCCCAGCAAAATTCGCAGCACAAAATCCCCAAATAATTTCTCAGGTAATAAAATTCATTACATAAATTTTCACCAAAATATCTCTAAGTAAATCCGTAGGATTAATTATCTGGGGATTTTCCTATGGATTTAAAAAATATATATATTTGTTCATATACCTGCGGATTTACCTAGAGATAAAATA
>NW_025859054.1:0-1249 GCF_002878395.1 Capsicum annuum
TTGCAACTTTAAAAAATTTAAAGCTCATTAAATAGTTCACGCTTTAACTCTGGTTTGTTGCTCTATTTTCAGCCACTATTTTGATTACTTTAGTGATCTTTTTCATCATCACTGATATGTTATATAAGTCAAATTAACATCTTAATTCTTTGTAATCAAACACAGTAGCATAAAATGAAATGGAGGGCATATTAGTTTTCTGCTTGGTGACCTTTACCCATCTAAGTTTTTGACTACTTGCTGTTTTTGTTTTATTCATCTGTATCCTTGTCCAGGTTCTTTTTAGCTTGATGCTTTGTGATAATAATCAATTTAGTTAATAGTTGTTTTGTTTTTATTGTCTTTACAGGACTCTTTTGAGCTGGATGAGGACATAAACTCTGACGAGTCAGCATCTCAATTGGTTGAAGGGAGAGATAAGATGGGTGTATCTGATGCTGAAAAGAAGCCTCTATCTACTGATGAAGTCCTGAGCAAACCTGCTGCTGTTTTTGAAACGAAGGCAACCGTGGGAATTTCGAAAAGAAGAAATGATATGGAGGCTCTTGATGCTGCTGTTATCAACGTCAACAGCACCAGTTTCCTGCCCAATTCCAATCCCCTGACACCAGAGGTTGTCCCACCCTCCTTTGGAGCAGACAAATCAAAGGAGCCAAGTGGTGGCAAGGTCCCAGCACTTCTATTTTCAGACATATCAAAGGAGCCAAGTGGTGACAAGGTCCCAGCACTTCTATTTTCATCGTCATCCCCTCCCTCAGTGTTAAGGCCAGAAAGCTCAAGCAGGTTAGTTCCTACTTTACTAAATTCCACGAATATGTTCTTTTATCATTATTACTTTTGTCACATTATGTTCTACAATGTATTTGTGTCTAAAGATAATGTATACAAAGCTGTCAAGTCTTGAAATTGCATGATACACACACACACACACACATATATATATATATTTATTTTATTATTATTATTATTATTATTTTTTTGAAACTGGTAACTTCGATTCCATGATTTCTTTTGTTTTGCAAAAACCTTTAAAGTTGTAGGCACTTGGGTTTCCAGGTATTTTGCACAATGTGCACATCTTAAGCTCTTCTGGGTACTCCTCCTCCACACTCTAGAAGTTCTTTTGATGTGATTGATGTAAACTTAGGAGAAAGTAAAACATTAAGTTGTTTCTGTCAAAAGAAATCTCATGATATTTTTGGTTTGTTCTTTTTACCTTCAAAATTGTAGACACTTGGGGTTCCAGGTA
>NW_025859055.1:0-1909 GCF_002878395.1 Capsicum annuum
TACCGCTTCCGGGACAAAAAATTTTAACACCTTTAGTAGCGAGATTTTTTAATTTATCCATAGTATAAATTAAATTAAACTAAAAAAATTCAAAATACACAAATATAATAAAATTAAATATTAAACAATTAATACAATAAATAAAAATTAAACGTAAGATATGGAATGACAATACCAAATTTTGAAAGTATCTGAAGGTTGCGACTTTAGAAACTTCCGCTCGTACATTGTAAACGAAAAATTAAAAAATTAAAGTGAACACCTTAAGAAATTAACTATATTGAATATTTGAGAATCGAGAATTGAGATTTGAGAGAGAATGAGATTTGAGAGAGTGAAAAATGATTTGAAGGTGTAGGGTATTTATAGATTTTTTTGGGGGATTAAAAAATAATTTTTAATGTAAGTTCTTTTTTTTTTTTTTGAAGAAATAGGCCCAAACTAGCCGTTTGGACCCAAAAACGGCTATAACGGCTAGTTTGGCCCAAAATTCTAATATTTTTTAAAAGAAAAAAGCATTCCGGGCCTGGCCGGTTAACCGGCGGGCTTGGACTGGGCTTCATTCGGGCAGGGTTAACCGGGCCCAGACTAAAAAAATAACCGGCCCGGGACCCAGAACCTTAAAACCCTGGGGATTACCGGGCCGAGTCCTTTAAGTGGGCAGGGTAGGGCCGGGTCAGCCCGACCCACTTGACAGACTTAATTTGAACTACATGTGACCTGATTCTCTTATAACCCGAGATATGTAGGATGCCCAAAGCCAGGGCTCGGTCACACCTCTTTCCTACTTATTTATGTATTACTTTTGAATAAATGGTTGAGCAAAAAATTAGTCAGTTTACTTCTTTGCTTGAAAATTCTTCATATATCCAAGCAAAGAGGGGCATTCTGTAAACACCTAATTTTTGACCAAACCTAATGTTTTTATATCATTTTAGTATTCAATTTTTATTTTTTATTTTTTTTAGGTCTAAATTAGATATTTTAAGTTCATCCTATTTTACAAGATTTGGTTTAATAGTTTTGAAAAAAAAAATAGAATCACATTTTAAATAAGCTTTCATTTTTATTATTTATTTATTTATTTATTTAAAAACAATCTAAATTACATTTGTTTTCTTCTTTTAATTTTTAATAAAGAATCTAGTGATATTAATTTTTCTTAATCATATTTCTAAGACTAGTTATTTAACTTATTTTGTATTTTATTTGTTTTAAATAGATTTTATTATTTTTATTTAAAATATTAATAAAAAAAAGAGGAAAAAAAAAACTTATCCTAATCTACCCTCACCTCTTCCCTCCTTCCCACTTTCACTCAACCTCTCCCCACTTCCTCCACAAAAATACACGACACCCACCCACATACACAACACATATAACACACACAAAACAAAAAGAGGGAGGAGAAAGAAACGGAAGAAGAAAACATTCTTCAGGAAACCAACACAAATCCAAAACAATACCAAAAACTCAATCGCAACCAAAAGAACAATTAACTAGTATTCTAATTCTTCCCCTAAACAACGAAACAACAACAACAAATTTCCAGCCATATAAAATTCTCTTTCACTGTTGAGAAAATCAACACATAATTCGTGAAAAAGAAAGATAAAGAGTGCGAGTTTGAGTTTGAGTTTTCGTATGAATTTTCGGCGACGGTGTTTCTACTTTTATTCTTAATTATTGTATCTCTCATGTTTTTGCTCACCTCCTTTGCATTTATTATGTTTCAATTTTATTGAAGCGTGAATAAAGTTATTAAGAGAATTTCATGTGTTGTTGTATGTGTGACGTAGATTGTTTACATGAGAACCATTGTTTAAAATTCTTATTATTTCATTAAATTTCTTTTACACGTGTGATACTTTTTGGTCTTGTGAGTGAATGCATGATAACTTAACATCTC
>NW_025859056.1:0-1469 GCF_002878395.1 Capsicum annuum
AAAGAGATTCTTGGGCTTTATGGATGAAAGGAGTCTATGAATGAACATTATGCATACCTTAGTTTGTGATTTCATAAAGATTGACGGAGGGAATTCTTGATTCTGAATCTCATATGAAAAGACCTAGGTTGTTCTTGAGAGGTTTTTGAGAGAAGAGAGTATATTTTGGGTGAAAAATGGTTGAATCACATGTTAAATGGCTTAAATAGGGGTGAGAAGTTGACCCTTTTAACCCTGGACGCATCATTTACTTTCAGTAAATTTTACCGATCTGAACTCCTAGAGCAACGAGGCGCTATCGCACCGTGTCACTGGAATTTTATAATTAGGAAATTGAGGGATGGTGCGACGCAAAGCCATCGCATTTCCTCTTCTTTTGCGACCTGGAACTTTGGCGCAACGCGGAGAAAATTGTGCTAAGACACTGGAAAAGGGACAATTCTAAATTTAGGCCTTGGCGTGATGCACCATAATTGCGAACCCCTAATGGAATTTGCCAAATGTCATTTCCTATTATGGAGAAGCATGCCAATGACTAATATAGCGTTGTTTTATGGCGGAAACTTGAAATAGTCGTAACTTCTGACTCGGTTATCGAATTTGGGCAAATCTTATATCGATGGAAAGCTTATTGAATTTACCACATTACAAAAAGGGTAAATCTTGAGAATTCCTCATGGTATAACTATCATTCAATTTATTAGCATATACTAGATATTTTTTAGATAAAATTAGCTAGGAAAAAGTATAGGGTATTACAAGGACCCTAATGGTAGCTAGACCAGTGTACTTGGCTAAGTTACAAAGTTGATCATAAATAGAACCCAATGATTCTTTAAGACTCATAATAAGTTGTAGTGTTCTAATCATAAAGGAAATAGTGTACTATTCTAAGTTCCTATTGCAACTTCGACTAGTATATTTACGAGTCATAAGGACTGGATATGAGACGTATGGTGCGACTCATAAACAGACCAGTGTGGGTGGCCCTGGATATCCCAAGAACTAAAATTGAACTAAATAAGTCACAGGTTGACCTTGCAAGTTGTGAGGTCACCCGTAGCGACTTGGCGTCGATTTTTAGTCTTTTAATTAAGGGCATCTTGGTAATTTCCCTCCTACCTCACTTAGACCCCACAACTTAAAACCTTTTTGGGACTTCGTTAACATACTATTCATAATCAAAACTCTCTCTCAAACTCTCTAAATATTCTTATACAAGATACTTAGAGTTTCCAAGAAGTTGATCAATTAGAGCTCCCAAGGGCGAATTTTCTCCATAACTTTTGATATTTAGGGATGTTACTTTTCCCCAACTATTTATTTATAAAGGTATGTGTTTTAAATAGATATCCATGTGGTTTTGATGATGTTGGAACATGATTTGGGGGGTTTGAATGATTGTTGCTTATGTGATGTTTTATGTTTACATATGTATTATTTATATTTTAAATAGTGGTTTTGGAATC
>NW_025859057.1:0-2598 GCF_002878395.1 Capsicum annuum
ATTGAATTGTAACTTTTATACTTTCGGGTTTGAGATTAAGGTAAACCTTTTCGTACATCTTTATTTTGATTTTGGGTATGAAATTTGATGAATTGGAAAATAACATGAAACTCTGAGGGCTGGGAAGTCTGGTTGTATCATTATAGCCTAAAATAAAGATATTATCTCAAGAATGGATATGATGTGATTATAGGTTTAATCCAAGAAAGTGATACGAATTGTTTGGGGTCACAAATTTGGTATGTCAATAAGAGTACTGTGAGTAGTAATCTTACTATGATTTGTGTTTGTTAACTTGCATATTTTATACTTGATTTTGATGAAATAATGAGTTACGAAATGCTTTGAAATTGCATGTGGGGCAAGTCCTTTACTTGATATGATATTGAAATTGTTATTTGAGATATGATATTATTACTGTGAATATTCTTCACTTACATGAGAAATATTGATTTTGACATGTGTTTTTATTCAAGTTTACATGTAACATGATTTGATATGAACTTTAAATAATATGTACTATTCTGAAAATGCTTTCATATAATATCCTATTATTTACAAAGAATTTATAAATGGGAGTAGACCTTGATTTGAATCCCGTAGCTAACAATGGGATTGTTAGACCTAGTGCACCTTGTATTTACTGATGACTATTACAGCCCTCGCTAGTAGGAAGGTAGAACTAGCATACTGATACTGATATGATATTTGACTCCTTTATGAGGGGTCCACTGTTATGGGTTATTCTTGATGAAGAAGAATACCACACTGATTACATGATTCATTCTTGGAAACCTCCCAAATATGTAATATTTGATATGATACGATGCTTTTTAAGTTTATTACTGAACTATTGGTTCACTTTGCTTACATGAAACAATGATATTGTTTATCGTTACTGTTTTCTGAAAGAGCATTATTTCATGATGTTTTATGACTTGTTCCCATTTAAATAGTTGTGGTTAAGTGTTATTACTCATTGAGCTAGCGTCTCACTCCTCGCTATTATTTTTCAGAGAACGCAGGTGACGGTGAGGATCGCATTGGCTAGAGGATCCGAGTAGCATATTTCTGGTGAGCCCCGCAATTGTTCGCATGGGCTATAGTTTATTTATTCGTTATGTTTCTTTTTCTTTAAAACTCTTATTTTGCTACATCTTCATGTCTTTAGAGTTTGAGTATTCTTTCATTATTTTGGATTTGTGGAGTATTTGACTTCCTCTTATTTTTGGAGATGGTTTTCGTATTGTTAGTTGGTGGTATTGGTGAATTGTTGATGATCTATGGTGAATTGTGTTGGTGTTTGTGTGATGGTTATGCTGTTGGGTTGTTTTGTTGTTGAATTGAAGACAAAGAATTTTCTTGTTAGGCCTACAAACAAGGGAAACTCTACCCGATTTTCTGTAGAATTCTGATGAGGCTTGCTTTGGAGTCCTAAACTCCTTAGCGCCGGTCATGATCCTATTCTGGGTCGTGACATATAATTAATTATGTTTTCTTTAAAATAAATTTCACTATTTTTAAGTTCCTTAATTGGTCAAATAATTGGATAAATTTTAAAGGAATAAGTAATTTATGGAAAGCAAGTTTAGCAGGAAAATTAGCAAATATCAAATAAATATAAGTGATTTGATATTATATAAATTGACATGATAAATTGTGATAATTATAAATCAATATTTTTATGAGCTTGTGAGCATATGAATCTTCGATATAGATATATCTCTTTTGATATTTGTTAATTTTCATTCATTATTTTGTATGTCACAATTTTGTGTTAGTTAAATATGATGACTTAAATTTAGTAACAAATTCAAGAAAAATCTTAAATTCATTAAGATATATCAAAAATCAATTTCATTCTTGCTATACGTATTATGCTTACAAAAACTGATTCTTAATTAACCAAACACGAAATTTCTATGACAATTCGATATTGACGAATGACACTACTTCAATTTCAACACTCTATGACACAATTCAGTAGATTTTACTTTTAGTATTTCTAATGCATGTTGATTCTAATATTATTTTCGAAGACCTCATACTAAACATCAATTAATATGAATATTTTATTAAAATTTTCATATTACTTATTATTGTTTTAAAGAAATGTAAAAAGTCTAGAGTTGATAAGTTAAAGTAAAGATAGAAAATACTCCTCCGTTAACAACACTTATCCATGTTATTTTTCTCTGCCCATCTTTATTTGTCCACTTTTTTATTTTTGAGATGTTAAATAATATTTATCCAGTTTATAAAATCAATGGATAATTTACTTATTTTTATCCATTTTACCATTAGCATTAAATATGGTTCATTACCTAACACATTTTTTTAAAATATTAAATCTATTATATTCAAAGGGTAATATGATAAAATTACCCCCCATCATTTATTATTTCTTAATTCATGCATCAATAGAAAAGTAGATAAGTAAAGATGAATGGAGAAAGTGCTAAAGATAGTGTCCAACAATATTTGCCTAGTTTAGAAAATCAATGCATAATTTATCTATTTTGATTCATTTTACCCTTAGTTATTAATTATAGTTGTTATACAATGCATTTTCAGCATTAAATTAATTGCACTCAAAAA
>NW_025859058.1:0-2094 GCF_002878395.1 Capsicum annuum
TTGTGCATGTAACTATTCCATATAGAGGTTTAAGTCTTGAAATTCCACCATAATTTGCATAACAGAGCCATAGACACAACTTTTAGCAATCTAAAACCTAATCCCCCTTCCTCCTCAGGAAGACATAGTTTTTTCCATCTTGTTTAATGCTCCCCCTTCCTCCAATACTATTGCTCCAGAAAAATTAAGCAAAAATTTTATGCATCGTGCTTAGAACATTCAGAGGGGATTCATTTCTGATAAACAATGAATGGGTATGCTTTGTAACACATGCTTTATAAGAATGACCCTTCCTCCATATGAAAGTAGCTTCCCTTTCCAACCTTGCAATTTGGAGCTTATTCAATTCAATTTGTGCTGGTAGTAATCTTTCTTCATCCTCAAGTTTTAAATAGGATATCCCAAGTAAGTACAAGGAAAATCCTTTCTCAAAATTCCCTTAGCTATATCTGCCATTATGTCATGACCCAAAAATCAAGGGTTATGATGGCACTTGTCGTGAAAAGCCTTGACAAGTAAGCCTATCACCCAAACTGATATAAAAAGTGAAATCAATACCAAACCTAAGGCAAGAATCCTAGAACAGAGTTAAACCACACATATATAGTAAGAGCGAAAATATAATCAAAGATAACAAATCAAATCCCAAAACTCGGTGTCATAGTGTAAGAACCAACTAATATAACTCGAAGTCAAAATATACATAGGCTATCCGAAAAGGAAACAAACTCTACCTGTGAATATAATAAGACATAGCTAGATAAGAAAAGGTAGTGGTCAACTCCAGATGTATAAATTAACTGTTACCTCGAATAAACTTTAAATGTCGCATGAATCAACTATCCGTGCGGAACACTCGTACCTGAATCTGCACTGAAAGGGAATAGTAGGGATGAGTATGATCTACTTGTACTCAGTAGGTATCATAGGCCGACTAAGCAAAGTAGAAAATAAAACATATAAACACAAACTATAGGCACGCCACCTGCAATTAGAAAATGTCCCAAACGGTAGCCCACATCATCTTCACTAACAGTTCTACTATACACACACATAGCAAAAATAGATAGGCAAAAGAACAACAAGTATAAGAATATATAACAAATAGACAAATATCAAGTAATAAACAAAAATACAATCACAAAAAGCACAACATATGGAATGCAATGTAGAAGATGAAGAAGAAGATGAAGAAGAAGATGATAATACACGAGATTGTTGCACACATTTCGTATACACCTATCGATCTTAGTTATAGAAGTAGGACCCATGAAAGGTTTGTCAAACCACACTTACCGATCTCATCTATGAACGTAGGACCCATGGAGGGTTCGTCAATCCGTATAGGACCCAAGGAGGTTTGATATTATCTCTTTGTTGTTCTTGTAGTTTAAATACGAGTGTGGTCATCTTTAGTGTGTGAATTATTGTGTTCTTGGGGTTTTTGGTATCATTTGGTATCAGAGCAAGGCTGGTTGTGTTCCTACACTACAAATCTTGGGCTCTTTTAGTTGAAAAAAAAAAGTTGTTCTTGGCTAAGAGCTTGTAATCGTGTTGTTGTTGATGTATCAAAAACTCAGTACTTCAGCTTCAGACTAACTCAGACAGATGATATATCTTGGTATTGCATGTTCAGTACTTACAGTAGTCCCAGTCTTGCATATCCTCTTATCCAGCTATTTTATGAATCCAGGTCTATCATAAATCACTTTGATATTTCTTATCATACATTATTTTATGTTGAAACATATCCACTTATAGGTTCAGATGGTGGTGCTAGAGGTTTTTTTCAATAGTATAGTAGAGCATACTAAGCTAGTTAAGCCAATTTGTCAGGAAACCTTATAGAGTTTGATAATAGATCTTCACTTTTTGTAGATCTAGATAACTCGAGGTGAGGTAATGCGGGTAAGGGCTGCAGTTTCAGTTCATCGGGTAAGGGCGGACATCTTAGTAGAGGTGCTCAGTATTACTACTAGTTCTTCAACCTTTTTCCGTGTTGTCATGAAACTGTCGTGTGTTTTGGATCGAATAGGCATAATTGTTTGTGAAATTTAATTATTCTAGTTCCATTTTGGATAAGTTTTAGTAACT
>NW_025859059.1:0-1354 GCF_002878395.1 Capsicum annuum
CCCTACTTATGACAGTGTCGCAGTAGTAATTCAACCTAGTACGAGAGAAAATGTTGATTAACATAATTTGCAATCGTGTTTGGTTGAAAAGCTAGTGGCGCAATGCTACCGTGTGCTGGATTATGACTGAACACCTCTAAGTCAGAATCCGGGCTAGAAGCAACGCATGCGCCTATTGTCCGCTTGCCGACCCGCAGTATGGGCCTCGGTCCCCAAGGGGACGTGTCGTTTGCTAAGCCACCGCGGTGGAACAATCACGGTGGCTGCCTTAAAGTTTAATTTCCATTGAACGGTGGGTAGAATACTTTGCAGATGACTTAAATATGCGATGGGGTATTGTAAGTGGAAGAGTGGCCTTGCTGCCATGATCGACTGAGATTCACCCCTTTGTCACTCTGGTTCCTCCCTCTCCGTCCAATCCAATCATCTTTCCGTTCATCTCCAAAGGAGGTTTGTGCATCCGTACTTAAAAAATCCCACTAAGTGTTTTGAGTTCACCTCACCTTGAGTATGACGTGGCATAGACTCACCGAGTTTGCCGCTTGTTTTTCAAGCGTCACGTGCATTCCATTCCAAGTGGTTAACTATGATGTCAAATGGCCTTTTCTGTAAAGCTACAGTATCACAATTATAGGTTTTCTGTGATACTGAGTGTGTCTTAAGATCCCAGCGATGTGTCTAGGCTAACATCAGTGTATGAAGGCATGTCGCAATTAGAGGTTTAAGTCATCGTTCAGTGCAATCCTAGAGATATGTCCAATGACCTGTATCTGACGTCCGATAAAATTAGTGGCATACAATGCCGACATGGGCAATGCCACAGCCATCGCCAAATGTCGAAGGACCTATAGTAACCTAATGTTAGACCCCTAGTCTACGACATAGTGACAGACAAAAACCATGTCAAGGTGCACATTGGCCTTGACATATGCTAAGACAAGTGATTTAATGTTGTGATGGCTAGGAGAGAGCAGGAACCTATTGATGGCCAAGGCACTGGAGCAATAGTAAAGAACCCTTAGGGACATGAGGTGATAATAGGTGCATGAAACCTATGTAGGCATACGTGTAGGCAGTGACATGAGCATGGCACAACACTGGCATGGAATCAACACTGGCGATGGCATATCATAGGAATGGGAATAGCCGTGGGCACTAGCATGGTCAAAACAGTGTCACAACATAGGCAGTAGCGTGGCCTATGCAGTGACATGGCCGAGACAATAGCATAGCGTGGGTAGTGACATGGTGCAGGTGTAGGCAATGACATGAAACTGGCATGGCAATACATGATGTTGGCAAGGCAAGGCATGGCTGAGAATCATGACAAGACAAAGACGAAGTGATCAAGTGT
>NW_025859060.1:0-1807 GCF_002878395.1 Capsicum annuum
ATTAATAGATTTACATGCTAAAATAGATACCATAATAAAAGGAAAAGAAATTAACAAATCAGTCGAAGAACTAGAATTACCTAAACTACATGAAAAGATAGATTTCTTAATAAAAAATAAAGAAGATAAAGAACCAGATAAAAATTCTGAGATAGACGAACTAATAAATCAATTAAAAAGAACTGAATTATCTCCTAGACAAGAAAGAAAAGCTATAAAGCTAAAACCACAATGGAATTTCTTTCAACTAGATCAGAAAGAGCCATCGAAGAAAATAGAGAAATAAAGCATAAGTGTTTCAAATAATAGAATAGGAAGTAATATATTCTCTAGATTACTACCAAGGACTCGCCAAGATATAAAACAACATCAAGAATTAAATAAAGTAATAGACGTAGACAGAGATTTACAAATTTTCCAGCAAAATCAATTAAAACTTTTAAGTCCTAAAACTTTATATAATACAAAGTACTTCACTACAGATAATCAGTTATACAGACATTATAAAGAGGAACAAATATCCATATTAGGAGGGAATTTTACTACGTTAAAACTTGTAGACTCCGAATCTTTAAGACAAATAAGAAACAATAAAACTATGTTAATGCACATAGGACTAATAGTAATAGGAATTAAAGGATTAACTAGAAAAAATTTAGGATCCAAAGTACTAGTAGTAATATATGATGATAGATGGACAGATATTAAAAAATCAATAATAGGATTATCTGAAGTAGACATGACAAACAATGGAGGAATTTTTTACATTAGTCCAGACTTTTTAATGAACTTAAAAGAATTTGAAACAAATATTAAAATAGGAATTCAAACTAAAGGATATGAAGAAATGAGTAGTGGAAATAATTTACTAATATGTATAGGATTTATTGAAAGAATGACTTTAAGTAGCAACACTAAATATAAATTAAAAGTAAATGATATAGTAGACATAAAGGGTAATAAAGGAATAAATTTAATAAAACCCATAAAGATAAATCCAAAAGAATATGCAGGATTAGAATGGAATTTAGATAAATTTAGTAAATCAAAGGTATTTATTTCAGAAACCCAATTATTATATACTGGTAGTAAAGAACAAACATATGTTAGACTCATCAGACTCTGAAGAAGATAACTTGATAAATGAAATAGGACAAGAAATAGATGAGTTAGACTTAAATAGTTTAGTAATAAATAACTTAATGAATGTCGCAGAAGAATGTACCCATGAGTTCCAAAAAAATAAAGGAATAGATAGTAATAGATGCCAAATTTGTAGATGGTATCCTAGTAAGGAATACAGAGCTAAATGTAGAAAATGTTACATGGAAGCATGTATAAATTGTATAGAAACTACCTTAAAAATAAAAATAGAATCAAACGTAAATAATGAACAAAGATATACAACTAATCAAATCACGAATTTAAAAATAACAACTAGAGGCTAGATTAAATGAGCTAGAATGCAGAATAAATACATTAGAAAAAGGAAAAGCTAAACAATATGAAGATGAAAATAGTACACAAAAAACGGAACATTTAGAACAAATAGAAACAGAGCTTATGAACATAGAAAATAATAATGGCCTAATGTGCAACGAAGATAAAGACTTTTATACGGTAAAAGTACTAGTAAAAATGAAAATTAAAGATATAGAAATAGAAACATTAGCTATAATAGATCCAGGATGTACTAGTTGCATAATAAATAAAGAGATAATACCAGAAAACATATTAAAAACATATAAAACACCAATTGTAGCAATGCAAATGGATGGATCCAGAAATATTTATCATCACTATATAG
>NW_025859061.1:0-2007 GCF_002878395.1 Capsicum annuum
TATATTGGAGAAGGAAACAATCTCCAATTTGAATTTGGAGATGAAAATTACTCCAATCTAAATTTATATTGGAGAAGGAAACAATCTCCAATTTGAATTTGGAGATGGAAGCTATTCCAATCTGAATTTATATTGGAGAAGGAAACAATCTCCAATTTGAATTTAGAGATGAAAATTATTCCAATCTAAATTTATATTGGAGAAGGAAACATCCATCCTACAACTCTATAAAAGGAGGTAGTTTCTCCACTTTTACAATATCAATTTTGGGGTTTCCAAGTCATCAATAATATTTAGGTAATTTCTTTTGCTCCCACTTTTCTCTTATTTTCGTCACTTTTTTTCAGCACAACATGTTAGTGGTAGAAAATTCATATCTCATTGTAGGAATATTGAAATCATGATCCGTTTGATGTTCCAAAAACTAAAATTCAATATATACAAAATATTCAAAATTCAAAATTAAAATCCTTCAATATAATTCTTGATAATTTTTTGAAATTAGCCCTGAATTTTATCATGCTGAAAATTTCAGATCTGCCCATCTTTACTAAAAGTTTCATATCTTGAAGTAGGAAGGATGAAATTACAAGACACTTGATTCTTATAAAACTAGACACAAATATCTATAACATATCCAAAATTCATAATTTAATACAATCGAGATATTTTCAGGTGTTATCCCAAAATCAACATTGAGTTTTGATGCATCAACAATTTCAGATTTACGCGACATCACCAAAAATATTATATCTCAATGTGAGAGTACCAAAATTATGATACAATTAATCCTATAGAGGCCAGAAACATGCATGTATAACATATCAAAAAATTTAGATTTTAACACCTTTTTTATTGTTCTAGATGATTTTTTGAAGTCCATCTTATATGCTGTCCGAAAGAGGATTCCAGATTTGTATTGTCTCACCAAATAATTTATTTCTTGATGTGGGACCATCACCACCAAAGGGCGTTTTTATTGTCTCAAACCAGATTTTGAGGGCTTTATTCTCATCAGGGCATCTTGTCTCAATCCAAGTTGGTGATATACAACTTTTAAGATCACAATGCTTTGATAGTAACCTCCTTTCTATTTGTGTTTTTGCTTTCTTTCTTATTTTTTTTTTGTTTTTGGAGAATTGAAACAGATAGCAATATGCAATAATCGGCTTAGGGTGCGAGAGTTTAACTTCGTCTCTGTCACCTTAAGTCTGACCAATTTTACTTGAAGACAGTGGACATCGGCTTAAGGTGCGAGAGTTTAACTTCGCCTCCGTCACCTTAAGTCCGACCAATTTTATTTGAAGACGGTGGACATCGACTTAAGGTGCGAGAGTTTAACTTCGCCTTCGTCACCTTAAGTCCGACCAATTATACTTGAAGATGGTGGACATCAGCTTAAGGTACGAGAGTTTAACTTTTCCTCCGTCACCTTAAGTCCGACCAATTTTACTTGAAGACGGTGGACATCGGCTTAAGGTGCGAGAGTTTAACTTTGCCTCCATCACCTTAAGTCCGACCAATTATACTTGAAGACGGTGGACATCGGCTTAAGGTGCGAGAGCTAAACTTCGCCTCCGTTACCTTAAGTCCGACCAATTCTACTTGAAGACGGTGCAGTGATTTGCTTTAAGTATGGGCTCTTTTCAATGTTCAACTTAAGGTTCAAAGGGACAAATCTTAACCATAAGACATGAAAATTTCGATATCCTTTTAAGGATAAATCTACGAGAGGCTAGATTAAGGTGCAAAGGGACAAATTTTGTCCACCTTAAGGCATGGAAATTTTGAGATTCTTGTAAGGCTAAACCCGTTAGAGGCCAGCTTAAGGTGCAAAGGGATAACTTTTGTCCACTTTAAGGCATGGAAGTTTCGATATCCTTTTAAGGATAAACCTGTTAGAGGCCAGCTTAAGGTGCAAAGGGACAATTTTTGTCCACCTTAAGGCATGAAAATTTTGATATCCTTAAAAGGATATCAAAATTTTCATGCCTTAAGGTGGACAAA
>NW_025859061.1:2107-11973 GCF_002878395.1 Capsicum annuum
TTAAGGCATGGAAGTTTCGATATCCTTTTAAGGATAAACCTGTTAGAGGCCAGCTTAAGGTGCAAAGGGACAATTTTTGTCCACCTTAAGGCATGAAAATTTTGATATCCTTTTAAGGATAAACCCATTAGAGTCCAACTTAAGGTGCAAAGGGACAATTTTTGTCCACCTTAAGGCATGGAAGTTTCGATGTCCTTTGAGGATAAACCTGTTAGAGGCCAGCTTAAGGTGCAAAGGGACAAATTTGTCCACCTTAAGGCATGGAAATTTTGAGATACTTTTAAGGATAAACCTGTTAGAGGCCAACTTAAGTTGCAAAGGGACAACTTTTGTCCACCTTAAGGCATGAAAATTTTGATATCCTTTTAAGGATAAACCCTTTAGAGACCAACTTAAGGTGCAAAGGGATAACTTTTGTCCACCTTAAGGCATGGAAACTTCAGTTATCCTTTTAGTTATAGGCTTGGAGAACTTTAGCATTCCAAATTCCATTGAAGAAACCCTTTTTTTTTCAACGGGTTGCCCCTATTGAGTCACAAATATTTGGAGTAAGTCCCAAATTAAAATAGTTTTATACTTGGCGTCCATATGACAGATACTGTAGGAACATATTTTCTTGACACTCATGAAACTGAACTCAGAATGAGATTCCAAGCTCCTACGTACCTCAATGAAGAGGATCAAGTCACAACGTAGTTCTGGGTGAGTGTTTTTTTTTTGTGTATGTCCTAACTCTTTCCTAGGCCGCCTCTTTCGAGGTTTTCAGCCTAACAGACTTTTTTTTAGCCGTACACAGTTTATACTCTTACGGGCCAGGAGTGGACATACAATTTATACTCGTGCCTTAAAGAGTGTACATGTAGTTTATACTCGTGCCTTAAGGAGTGTACATGCAGTTTATACTCATGTCTTAAGGAGTGTACATGCAGTTTATACTCGTGCCTTAAGAAGTGTCATCTCCCTTCAAGGATAGTACTTCTTTAAGAACTTGGCATTGATGGGGCCAATCCTCACACCATCTGCATCAACAAGCTTGTAAGCACCATTTGACTATGCCTCTTGTACGACATATGGTCCATCCAACTTTAAGGTGAATTTGCCCCCAGATTTATGAGAAGTGATAATGGGCCTTCTTACTGCAAGAACTTGATCTCCAACTTGGAAACACCTCAAGCGAACCCTTTTGTTGAAAGAACGAGATAACCGGGATTGATAGCATTCAAGATTTTGTTGAGCCTTCATCCTCTTCTCATAAAGAGATTATAACTCCGCAAGATGCAACTTAACATTTTCTTCATAGGTGAGCCCTTCTTGAATAGCCAGTCTCAAAGAAGGTATTTGACGCTCAAGTGGCAGGACTGCTTCAACTCCAAAAGCAAGTGAGTATGGGGTTGCTTGTATTGGTATATGGTAAGTTGTCCTATATGCCCATAAAGCATCTTCAATTCGCTCATGATAGTCTCATTTAGATTTGAAGATGACTTTCTTCAACAAGTTGCATAAAGTCTTATTGAAGGATTCAGCTAGACCATTGGCGGCAGTATGATACATTGAAGACTTGCGCTGCTTGAAGCCAACGAGGTCATAGATCTTGTTCATCAACTTGTTATCAAATGGCTTGCCATTGTCAGTTATTATATATTGAGTGATTCCAAAGCGGTAGACGATATTCACTCGGATGAAGTTCACAACATTTTCTTTCTTTACTTCCTTGAGAGAAACAACTTTGGCCCATTTTGAGAAGTAATCTGTCACAGCCAAGATGTATAAATGTCCACCAGAAGACTTTGGTAGTGGACCAACAACATCCATTCCCTAAGCATTGAATGGCCAAGACATTACAATTGGATGTAGCACCTCTGGAGGTTGATGTATGAAATTTGCATGGAATTGGCAAGCTTTGCATCTTCTCGCATAGTCCAAGCAATCTTTCACCATCTTTGGCCAATAATATCCCAGCCTTTTAATGTGAAAATGGAGGTTCTGTCTAGACTGATGTGATCCACAAACTCCGGAGTGTGCTTCTTGCAAAGATTGAATTGCTTCTTCCTCTTCCAAACACCGTAAGAGTACTCCTTCAAATGATCTTCTGTATAGTGTGTCTTTGTAGTAAAGGAAGCGAGGTATATGACAATGAATGTCAGTCTTTCTCCTTGGATCTTCTGGAAGTATCCGATAACATAAGTAATCAATAACAGGTTATTGCCAATATTTTTTACAGCTTCAGACACGGCAACGAGGTATTCAACCTTGTTTTCCACATCCTCATCTGACGGCGGTACTACCCATTCTTGGAGGACAGTAACTTAGGTCTGATTTGGAAGAGTTAGGGTTGAGGCCAGAGCAGCTAGGGCATTGGCTTGCTTATTTTCTCTCCTTGACACATGTTGAAAGGTTACTCCTCCAAGACACCCCATCAACTTCTGTGCATAATCATGGTATTGTCGCATCTCAGAATTTCTGACTTCATAGCTTCCCAAAAATTGTTTGATCACCAATTAGGAGTCACCAAAGACTTGTAATTGCAGTTGTTTCATGTCCACTGCCATCTCGAGTCCAAGTATTAAAGCTTAATATTCAGCAATATTATTAGAGCAACGATTTATTAGGGTAAAAGAGTATGGGATGACCTTTTCTTGTGGAGTGACGAATACCACCTCAACATCAGCTCCATCTCAATCTGCGGCACCATCAAAGTACATATTCCATAGGGGTCTAGCTTCAATGACCATTGCATCTTCATCAGAAAGTTCATCGCTCAGTTCCCAATCATCAGGTATCGGGTGGTCTGCTAAGAAGTCAGCCAATGCTTGTCCCTTTATGGCCTTTTGGGGAACATACACAATCTCAAGCTGTTGAAATTGAAGGTACCATGTTGCAAGTTGGTCACTAAGGACAGGTTTCGACTTTACAAACTTGATGGGATTTGTCCTAGACACGAGATGAACCACATGAGCTTGAAAGTAGTGTTTCATCTTTTGAATTGAGAAGGCCAATGCCAAACATAAATTTTCAATTGGAGAATACTTTAGCTCATTTAGTGTCAATAATAAAGAGAGTTTTCTTTGCCTTCACTATTTTCTTGAGCCAGTAGTACTCCAACCGACCTTTCTTGTGCCGCGACGTAGAGTATCAATGGCTTCTCAGGTATGGGTGCCGCAAGAACTGAAGGTTTTATTAAGTACGATTTGATACTCTCAAAGGCATTACTACAAGCTTTGTCCCATTCGAAGGGAGTGTCTTTCTTCATAAGACGACTAAATGGTTGACATTTTCCATCCAGGTTTGAGATGGACCTCCTTAAATATGCTAGCCTTCCTTGAAGGATTTTTAACTCATGAATATCCCGAGGCTCGGGCATCTTCAAAATTGTATCAATCTTAACTTGATCAATTTCAATTCCTTGGTGTCGCACAATGAAGCCAAGAAATTTTCCTAAAGTAACTCCAAAGGCACACTTCAATGGATTCATCCTAAGTTGATATCTTCGAAGTAACTCGAATACCATTCTTAGATCTTTTAAGTGGTCATCTCTCTTTCTTAACTTCACCACTAGGTCATCCACATAGAATTCAACATTTTTATGGAGCAGTCCGTCAAAGATGTTATGCATAGACCTTTGATAAGTGGCGTTACCGTTCTTCAAACCAAAAGGCATCACCTTGTAGCAATAAATACCTTTAGACATACGAAATACAGTGAGTTCTTCATCCTTTGGCGCCATACAAATTTGATTGTAGCTGGATGAACCATACATGAAGGACATTGCCTCATAACCAGTGGTGGCATCAATCATTAACTCCTGTATGGGGATTGGAAAATCATCTTTAGGGTATGCGTTTTTGAGATCTTGAAAGTCGACAAACTCGAATTTGGCCATTCTTCTTCCGTACTGGAACAATACTTGAAATCCACGTGGGATATTTGTCTTTACGAATAAATCCAGCTTCAATAAGTTAACTTCATTTTCGATCAGTGGAACCAACTCCGGCCTAAAGCGTCTTTGGGCTTGCTTAATAGGACGGGCACCATTCTTGACTGCCAATTAATGGACCGCTACTTTTGGATCTAAGCCAGGCATTTCCTTATAGCTCCAGGCGAAGACATCCATATATTCTTTGAGTATGTCCATATAAGCGATTTCCTCCCCTACTTCTAGAAACACACTCAGGTAAGTTGGTCTTGGTTCTTCATCGGTTCTAAGATTAACATCCTTTAAGGGATCTATTGTGGCCTTTACTCCTTCTTCAAGTTGCGATGGAGCATCTCCAACATCTTCCTCCTCTTGAGGATCATCGTCATTGATGGATAGATGATAACACTAAAAGGCATTTTCTATTTCTTCATCAACCTTTATTTGAGATGAGACGTCTTTCTCGTTCTGGGTCATAACATGATATGAGGAGCCAACACTCTCTTTATCTTCTTTACGTTACTTGGTATAAACGACAGTATCTGTCTTAGCTTTTAACACCTTGTTGCATGAAACTACCAGTTTTGTCTGTCGCTTCATTCTAGAAGAAATCAAACTTTGGAAATCCTTCTGGATTTAAATGAAGAGTGCTGCATCTTTTTTTGACGACTTCTTTAACACTTGTTGTTTTTCTTCTTATTTATAGGACCCAACCTTTCGAACATAGAAATTCTTTCGGTTGATTCTCCAAGTCGATCAAATATGGAGGGACTTTTATTAGCAGCAGTGGATTCTTCTTCTACGGTAATGTAATTACTGGCTGCCCTTCTTATAGAGATGCAAATTGGAGGTGGTTGCGCTTATCCTAGCCCTTCACGTGCTTGCCTACTGTTACCCTTTGATGGAAGTTTGCCCAACCTTGATGGCTCATTAGAATTGTATCCAACTTTTACAAATAGCTTGTATGCCTTTGGATCAAAGCCCTCTTTTGTATGCTTCGTAGGGAGTGCCATATCTGGTGGCGAATTTTGAGCCACAGATTCCCCAAGTGGCCTTGAGGATGGATTTATTGCATCAATCTTCCTGATAGGTAAAGTTAGCCCCTTTAGCACATTATCTTGGGCATCAGGTGAGTTATCTTCATCTTTCTTTACCTTTGGCACATAGCGAAGAACAGGAGCTGCCTTCTTTTTTGTATGAGCGACACTTTCTTTATTCGAAGTGAAGAAGGGCTTTTTGTTAGCGAATTTTTTGATAGTCACCGCGACCTTCTTATATGCAAGATCGTTACACTTGGTCTTGGTGACATCTCAATCCTTTTCTCATCTACATTATCATTCTTTAAGTAGAATTTTGCATCGGCAAAATGTGACTCAGCTTAAGTGAATGGCTTGTCATTGGTGACTATCGTTCTTTCCACTCTGTTTTTGAGGTACTTCAAGCATTGATAGTAAGAGGATGAGATAATTTTGTTCCGGTGCACCCAAGGCCTACCAAGCAATACATTGTATGAAGTTTTGGCATCGATCACATGCATCAATGGGTTTGATTGAAAATCATCCATACTAATCCCTAACTTGATACATCCCATGGCCCTTTGGTCCCTTGGTTGAAGCCTTGGATCATTATACGACTTTCGTCCAGTTCGCTAGTAGTGATGCCAAGCTCTTTTATCGTACGAATAGGCAGGATATTGACTCCAGATCCTTCATCTATCAAGATTCTATTAATCTTCTTTCCTAGAATTTGACCCACCATGTATAAGGGGCGGTTATGTAGGGTCTCACCAAGCAGAAGATCGTTATTTGTGAATGTGATTTTTTTATCACACACATGTGCCTCTTCGCCAAGAGTTTCAGCCAACCTTTCGGAAGATGAAGGAACTTCCATGGGTAGATTCTAACCCTTTGCCCCCTCTTTGGTGATATTAAAACAAGACGCCTCAAGGTTGACTTGGGCAGTCTTTACACGAAACCAACTCAGCAAGAATTCCTCTAAAGTCACCGGACGCCGAAGTTTTTGGGGGTGAAACTCCGTCACCCTCGTCTTCTTTGGGAGTTCAACCAACTTCTATTTCCTTAGTTTTCCACCACTCTCCTTCTGGTTGGCTGCTCATACGTCTCCTTTCGCAGACTCATCTTCTTGCGTCTGCGTCTAGTCACTAGAGTCCAACCTTCATTATCGTTTTTGTCAATCGAATACCTGTCAGGCTATAATATCTCCTCATTATGCCCTTTGACATAAATTTTAATCGGGGATTTGATGAGAACTGGCTGTTTCATTGTCGAAGAAGATTTTCTTCTCTTTTGCCAGTTCCATAACTTTATCTTTAAAGATAAAATATTTCTTTAGAAGGTGACTTATGAGCCTGTGATATTTGCAATAATTAGGGTGTCCTTCCGGATTCGTTGGGATGCTTCATCTCTGGGCGTTCGATGAGCTTATGCTGAAGGATTTCACCAAAAATCTCAGCAACATCAGAATCAAGGAAGGGATATTCTTTTTTTTGCATCTCCTTTAACGTTTTCTGATTTGGACATGCTCCAGAAGTCGTCTTTACACTTTGCTTCTTGCTCACCTTTGTGGTGACTTTCACCGGAGACACATCAACATTCATGGATTCTTTGTTATCATTTTTGGGGACAAACTTACCCCATCTCTTGGGTTCTTGCTTATCCTATCCCCTTCGAGGGTCATGGATAGACACTCCTTCCTTTCCAGCAGAATACATGCTCAATTCCATGTCGTGAGCACGAGTAGCTAACTCTTCAAAAGATTTTGGCTTAATTCCTTGCAAAATGTAGAGAAGCCCCTAGTGCATTCCTTGGATGCACATCTCTATTGCAGAAGCTTCGCTGAGCCTATCTTTACAGTTTAGGCTAGTATTTCTCCATCGATTGATGAAGTCAATGACTGGTTCATCCTTTCTTTGCCGAGTATTTGTGAGCTATACCATGCTCACTGTACGCCTTATGCTATAAAAGTAATTCATGAACTCATATTCCAATTGCTCCCAACTATCGATGGAATTAGGCTCAAGGTCCGTATACCAATCAAAGGCATTTTCCTTTAGGGAACGAATAAACTGTTTGACAAAATAGTCACCGTAAGTTCCAGCATTATTACATATCTCGACAAAGTGTGCGACATGTTGTTTTGGATTACCTTTGCCCTCAAATTGTTGAAATTTGGGGGGTGGATAGTCGACAGGCATTTTAAGGCTATCTATTCTTGCAGTGTAAGGCTTGGAATATGCAAAGGAAGGCTTAGTGACAACATCATACATGTCTTTGTGGGTCCCTTCAATAAATTCCCTTAATTGCCCAATCGGGATCATTCCCTCAGCAGAAAATTACACCTCTTTAGTTGATGGTGTTTGTTTCACAGGGGTTTCTATCTCATGAACCTCTGGAGCTTTTCCCGGTGCATGGCTAGATTCTCTGTCTATCAAGCCTTCCACCCTATCCTCTATCTTATCAATCCTAGCCTCTTGATTCTAAACATAGTTGGCCAGGCCTTCAATTGCCTTTGTCAGATTCGCAAGCTGCTCCTCCATAGACGAGGCATCAGTTACCATTGCTTGCATGATCACCGGAGATGTTGGAGAGTAACAAAGATTATCACATAGTTGATTTTTGAAGTGCTTAGCTTATGTGGTGTAAGTGGAGATTATGCATTTGTTGAACGACCATTGATCTTGGCTTCAGAGTATTTGGAATTGGAATGCTCAAATAGAGCTAAAGTTTTTTTCAGCAATTCGGCCACACTGCTTCCTCCTTCTGAAACACTTGCATTGGATTTAGTTCCTTTCGAGGTTGAAGATCCAAAAATTGAAGCTGGAGCGGATGACACTGGATTTGTTTGTTGTCCTAGCAAGCCTGCCCTGCTTCTTGTGACAGCTCTCAGGCTTCCGAAAGTAACAACAAGGATGCTCTCTACTTCAGCAAAGAACTTTGAATCTGTAGCCTTGGAAGCAGTTGATTGAGAATTGACCTTCTTGGAAGTCATTTCGTTGTTCTTAAACTTTGAAGTGTGAAAAGTTGAGAAGAGAGGTAGAGATTGTTCCACTGGGCGTGCCAGAATTTGTTGGACAATAAAATTTCGAGACCAAAAAATAAATAATTCGAGACAAAAAAATATTGCAACAATCGGTTTTATTGATTTCAATAAGTGAGTGTTACAATCTCTATGAATCCTCTGATTCGCCTTTTTGAATATAAATTCAAGGGTTTAAAGCTTAGTCTTGAATTTGAATTTGATTTGATGGACTTGAGGGACTTGATCTTGACTTGTGCTTGAATTCAAGAGCTTTTGAGCTTATTCTTGAATATTGTGGTCTTGATCTTGAACTTTGATAAACTTGATTTGAATGCTTGAGCTTTTTAGAGAAATTGCGGCGTTTGATCCACGAGCTTTCTCTTGCTACTTGTTAGAGTTCTGGGGGTCTGGGGATCTTCTTTCTGAATTATGAGCCCCTATTTATAGTTGTAGGAAAGGAAGAGGCATGATAAATATGGACTTCCTTTGACCAATCAGATTTAAGTGATGTGACGCTTTTTATGAGCTTTTATTTCATGAGCCTGCTGCATCAGTTTGACATGTGGCACGATCCTATTGGCTCCTTCACTTGACTTGGCAAGCCACGTCATTTGATATGTGACGCTTATTTGGGCCTCTAGAATATGACAATATCTTGAGCTTAGTAAAGTGGACTCATCATTTATAGCCCAAATTAATGGACTAACCCAATAAATTTTGGGCCTTATTTAAATCCATACTTATTTGGACTTAAATAATTAATTCAATTATATTAATCCATAATATTTATTTGAGACTAAGATATTTTAAATTTAATATAATTCAAATTTTGTACGGATTTAAATTTAATAAAATTGCATCGCCCACACCCCTTTAAATATATAAATTTTTTATTTTAAAAAATATAATGAATGATGTATTGTATTTAATACCAAATATAAGATGGATAAAAATAAATAAATTATTTATTGACTTTATAAATTGAATAGATATTATTGAATATCTCAAAATAGATGGATAAATAGAAAAGAACTGAGACAGTAAAAGGAGGGAGTATATATCAAAAGCAAATAATTTTACAATTATGACATTCTGGAAGACAAACTTCGTCAGTACCGGTGGCTCCTCTCGTACTGTTATTTTATGGATCAACCATAAACTTTTCTTTTCTAAATTAAGAAAGATGACAATTTTTCAGTCTTGTCTTACGAGAGCTGAATAAATAATATTTTTGTTTTAATTTATTTGGTATATTTTAGTTTGATATGAAATTTTTAGATAACAAAAGAGATTTTTTAAATTTTGTGATTTACTTTTTTAAAAGAAGAAATTTAACGGTTCAAATATTAGTTAAATTGTAATTGAGTACATCCTGAACTAAGAATGAGAGATGTGCAATCATTTCATAGCATCAGATATAGAATCTGTAGCCCTAGCTAACATGTTCACAAATTGATTCGATGACCGATTAATAAAGAACAAAGATATAGATGTAAAGTCGTATATGAGTGCTTTACAATATCTTGCACAATATATCCACATAGGAATTGTCGCTCTTAGATTTTTCCAATACCTGCTTAGCTAAAAGACAATACATCTCAAGATCAATCGGTGTTATGCAGTAGTGGTTCTTAAGCCAACTTAAAGTTTCGCGGACTATAAGAATTTCCACCATTAATTAATGCATCATAGGAAGCTCCAGTGCAGCACTGAAACCTCTAACAAAATTTTCATGAGTATCACGTATCAACATACATGCCCCCTGCCATTTCAGAGTTAACAACACGAAGAATCAATAATGCACTTCAGAATACCCAGATCAGGAGAAAATCATTCAACAAAAAGTTTGGTTGAGGAGTAGAATAACTATTATCATTAATATGCGCAGCAGTCCATTCTTTCCAGAAGGTCGTAT
>NW_025859062.1:0-1165 GCF_002878395.1 Capsicum annuum
TTTTCTTTAAAAATAAATAAAAATATTTATATAAAAGCGACCACTTGTGGTCGGTTTTCTGCTAAAAAATAAAAAAAATTAATTTAAAAAAAAGACCACTTATGATTGTTTTTTATTAAAAAATAAATGCACAAAGAACCACTTGAGGTCATTTTTGATTTAAAAAATTTATTTTGATTAAAAAAATATATTCTAATTATTATATGTAAAATTAAATATATTATTTTTGAAAATTACACTGATCACACGTAGTCGATAACCAATATAATAATAAAAAATTAATTAAATTTAGATTTTGTAAAAACTTTATACTTAGAAATATATCAAATAAAATAAATAAATTACGTTAAACATAATCTTTATCTTTTACCTATGTTTCAATATATAAAATAAATATTTTTCGTTGTATATATGTTAAATAACATTAAACATAAACTCTGTACAATGAATATGTCTATATCATACAGTTGAGGTAATAATATTATGCTATTATTGAAGTTATAATAATGTAACGTATATATATATATATATATAACCGATAATTCATCAGAATATAATGAATGTGTTGTATTATGAGGTAATATACTTGTGGATGTGATGTATATTATTACTTCGATCGTTTATATATATATATATATATATACATATATATATTCAAAAACTAGCAAACTCTATCCAAACATATTGAATACCTTGATTTGAAACGATCGAAGTAATAATATATCGTACGTTAAAGTTATATTAATGTAAGTTAATCAAATTAATCGATAACTCATCAAAGTGTATATGTATACAAAATACGACGCATTATATTACGGGGTAATATACTCTTGTACGTATATGTGATATATATAGTACGCATTTAGAACTTGATAGTCGATAGTGTGTATGTGTGTATATGTATAGGTATATATATATATATATATATATATATATATATATATATATATATTATGCAGTGATGTACGTAGTGCGTAGTTCGAATCTTACATTTGTATATATGTATGTATATCTCTTGTGTAGTGATGTACGTAGTGCATAATCAAAATTAAAGCTAACAAAATATATTCAGTTATACATTGAATATACTGATATCATGCGATCGACCGATCAAGGTGATATATAGCATACTGTTGAAGATATAATAACATAAGATAAACTAATT
>NW_025859063.1:0-1364 GCF_002878395.1 Capsicum annuum
GCGTCAACACATCCATCACCAACGCAAACAAGAAGGGACTAAGAGTAGATCCCTGATGCAATCCTGTCAAGACAGTGAAATGCTCTGAGTCTCCTCCCGCCGTCCTCACCTGGGTTTTCGCTCCATCATACATATCCTTAATTGCTCTGATATATGCCAGCAGTATTCCACTCACCTCCAAGCATCACCAAAGCACCTCCCTGGGGACTTTGTCGTAAGCCTTCTCCAGGTCGATAAACACCATGTGTAGGTCCTTCTTCCTTTCTCTAGACTGTTCGACCAACCTTCGCACCAGGTGAATTGCCTCCGTCGTCGAGCGGCCAGGCATAAATCCAAACTGGTTTTCCAAAATAGACACTATTCGTCTCAGCCTCACCTCGACCACTCTCTCCTAAATCTTCATAGAGTGACTCAATAACTTAATCCCCCTATAGTTATTGCAACTCTGGATATCACCCTTATTCTTATAGAGAGGGTTCATGGTACTCCACCTCCAAGCCTCGAGCATCTTTGCCGTCTTGAAGATTTCATTAAACAATCCAGTCAACTACCTTACACCGGCCTCTCCGACGAACTTCTAAAACTCCACCGGTATCTCGTCCGGCCTCGTCGCCCTACCCCTTCGCATCCTGCAAACAACCTCTCTAACCTCTTCTACCTTAAAACGTCTACAATAGCTAAAATCCCGACACTCCTCTGAGTGCTCCAGTTCTCCTAACACAATAGCTCTATCCCCTTCGTCATTCAAGAGCCTATGAAAGTACGACTGCTATTTATTCTTAATGTAGCCGTCCTCTACCAACACTCTACCGTCCTCCCCCTTAATGCACCTCACCTGATTGAGGTCACGACCCTTCCTCTCCCTAGTCTTAGCGAGTCTAAACAACTTTTTCTCCCCTCCTTTCCCCTGTAACCCTGCATACAAGCTCTCAAAAGTGGTCGTCTTAGCTGCCGTGACTGCTGACTTAGCCTCCTTCCTAGCTAGCTTGTACTCTTTCCTGTTTACCCGCTTCTCTTCTTCGTCCTTACTCTCAACTAATTTAGCATACGCCCCTTTCTTGGTCCCCACTTTCTTCTCCAACTCTTCATTCCACCACCAATCCCCCCGATGATGCCCGGCCCGGCCCCTAGAAACACCCAACACCTCACTTGCATTCTCCCTAATGCACCTAGCCGCCCTATCCCACATACTATCCACGTCCCCCCTACACTCCCACACCCCTATTCCCGCCAACTTCTCCCCTATCTCCCACACATTCACTGGCGTCAAGCCGCCCCACTTAATTCTAGGTCTACACTTCTTACTCCTTCTCTTTCTATTCTTCTTTATACCCAAATCCATAACCAAGAGCCTATGCTGGGTC
>NW_025859064.1:0-2984 GCF_002878395.1 Capsicum annuum
AAAAATATTTTTTCATTTACCAATCAAACACTATAAAATATTTTCCATTCACCAACCAAACGTAGGAAAACAAGTAAGAAATCAACTTGTTTTTCAAGAAAAGATTTTCCTTCATACCAAACACACCCTAAAGCAGATAAAATTCAGCTGTTGGAAAACTATAATCTTGAAACTTGCAGTAAATAACATGTGAAGTTCAGTTATTGGCAAGCTAATTTCTTGCCTTCCAATTTTCTGTTAATGCTACTACCATTCCTCATTCTTGCCTTGATCAAGTCTGTCTTCCCTTTATATGCTTCACAAATTAATTACTGGGTCAAATGATCTCACCATCCCTAACTTCAAAATGGAACATTTTGTGATAATGGAAAGGGGCTTATCAAGTGTAAATGAAACAACTTCACAATAGGGGAAGTTTTATTCAACGGCAAGCAAATTGTAACATTGTCAAATCGACCACGCTAGTTGATGAAATAAATAGATCATTTGCAGCAGCAGATCAGCAGTGCTGCATATAAAAGCACCAACTAAATATATGTCATACCATATATCCAAACAAAATTCAACTTGAATTTGGTACTGTGTTTAAATATAAATAGAAAAAAAATGGTTCATGTCAGCCAAGAAACTCATATCAGCCAGAGAAACACAGATATGTTACACGCTGTAACATATGTGGAAACAAAATTGCTATGACCGTGCAACATTCATATACAATATCTCTGACTTTTCTAAGACTCCAAGTATACCTCCATCATTCCAAGATTGTTATTCCATCCTCGGTATAGATAAAAATAACATTGCAATCTTTGGAGAGAACTAATCCGGATCGGATAAGTTATCATGCAATTTTATCCCAATCAAATATCGGATAAACTCATCTTGAACTTAATTTTGTTATAAGTTATCTCTTTATCCCTCGTACCAAACAAACCATGAAAGTAATAAAAACAGGAATAAGAGTGTCCTAATATTTTATAAGAAATCAAGGCTAACAAATTTGATAAGGCAGGAATCATTTTTTAAGAACATTATAAGTTAAGTTCATACATTGAACGTATATACATTATAGGGCACAGCATGTCTTCCGAATATATTTTGCCTTAGACATAACTTACGTCCTGGAGCATAAGCTAAATTTTAGAATATTATGTCTTCAGAAGTTCATTTTGGGTTTGTGCCTAGCGATTTTTTTTAACATCAAGGATAAAGGTTCATCTTGCAAATTAGATAACACTGAAATTATGCCTTTGGGCAAGCATCGTCTAGCCAAATTAAAAATTGTTAAGTACAAATTTTCATTAAGTGATCAGTGAGGTAAACATTAAAGACCACCAATTTACATTACAAAGAGCATCCAAGATAGGGACAATCCATGCAAAAACTTGACGTATGGAGTCATTGGCACTTTGCCTCTTTTGCTTCAATTTTTCCCTTCAAAACATATATTCCTTCCGTTTAAAAAATAACTAGTATACGTACCCACGCGATGCGCAGATAATTATTAAAATATTATCTTTTTCGAACATGTTAAATTATATTACCTTAAAAGAAATTCAACTATCATATTATAATATCTCAATTAAAATACAAAAATAAAATAATAAAATTTCTACCTCCACCCCACGCTTAATTTTTTTAAACGCATAATCAATTGAGTTTTCTTATCTCTTATTTCAAAATATATAAATTAGGATAGATAAGTTTTATTTTGCATTACCAAAATAATGAAATGTTAGATTAGAAGAAGACTCCAAAATAATTTAATCTCTTTGAAGTGGTTGTAATTTATAATTCAAATTAAATGCTTTCACATCTATCAAAATATAATTTTATCTCATATTCTATTTTAAATTCTATATATTTTTACTTAAATTCAACAAAGATATTAACTTGTCCTAAGAATTAAAAATAATTTCATAATGCATGTAAAAAATTTTGAATATGAATTTTAAAGGAAAAATAACATCATGAAGTCATTCTATGAAAAAAGATTTTTAATGTCCAATCCCTGATATATTATGTTTGATTATACTTTAAGCTACATCACTAAACATTTACTTTTTTCGACTATAATTTAACGGATTTAGTTATGACTTATTCGTATATACTTTTAAAAAGCTATATTATTTGATCTTTCAAATTTTTTTATTTTCTTTTTCTATATTAAGGAACTACTCAAGTAGAAATATAAATCCACTACTTGGCTGTATAAGATAAATGACAGGCAATCAATTAAAAAAAACTACACAAAAATATAAATTTGTAAGAAAAATCAAGAAAAGATTAAAGCAATTGAAATATCTAAATACCTACAAATTTTATTTTATATTCTTTCTAAAATAGAGTAGATATATGAATGTAGTGTAATAATTCTTCAAAAGTTGTCTTTCTGCTTATGAGAAGTATATCATATTTGGTATATTCTTTGCACGACTTATTTCACATTTTTGTGATATTTATAAACATCTAATTAAATAAATTTTTAAATTTCTTAGCTATATATGTGACAGAATATAAATATAAAATGTTAATTTTGAATAATAAAAATTAATTAAAAAGCTAAACTAAGTATAATCAACATACCTTTATTTTTATATAGAGAAATCTTATTTGCATGACATATAATCTCTTTATCCATGAAAAAAATTTATTATGATAAAAAATTTAAAATTATTACAAATAAGAATTAAATTATGATTGCGACCTAATGGAGTATTATTTTTTGAATTTAACCACAAATTCTGATTGTTTTAAATCTAATAATTTAAATTTAATTTCTCACAATTATTTACAAATTTATTCTTCATAGATCAGTGAAATTTATCAATTCCTCAATAATAATATACTTTTTATAATTACTACTTCATCAATTCAAGTTATCACAAAAAAATAATAACTTACTTTAACTATTTAAGAATAAACTTCTCAATTGCCACATAATTAATTTACACATTCTAAATTCTTAAACCAAAAAAAAATAA
>NW_025859065.1:0-2498 GCF_002878395.1 Capsicum annuum
ACCATATTTCTACCTCATAGTTATGGCAACCACTAAGCCAGCTATATGTTAATATTATAGGGAATCCTAGAAGGAGGACAAGAAATAGCTATAAAGAGGCTCTCCAAGTCTTCCTCGCAAGGAGTTAACGAGTTCAAGAATGAAGTTATTTGCATTGCCAAACTTCAACATCGAAATCTTGTAAAGCTTATAGGTTGTATTATTGCAGGAGGAGAAAAAATGTTGGTCTGTGAATACATGCGCAACAGAAGTACATCCGAATACTCTACAAGCATGTGTTCAACAAACAAATTTACTTTCACGTTGTTAGAAACCTGGTAAATTAAATTACATGCTCTCAGATTGTTCGATATTCACAAGCTTAAATTACGCAAGAGTTTCTAGGTTCATATTACTATTATGATTGTACAGTTTATGAGTTGTATCATATTTGGAAAGGCATTTTTTACCGATATTTGAATATATATACTTTATCAACTTGGTGCAGAAACCAGCTTTGCATGAAGTATATTGACTATGAATTTTCTTTTCTTATATTCTAGCAACGGATTACGATAAGGAAAACCAAGATTGACTCTATACTGTTCAAGAGGTCTTTCTCAGGATCTTATTTGGAAAATAGAGGCTAAAATTAGGCAAAGTAATCTCCTCTTCAGTTCCTTAGCTTCCCTCCTAACTTTTGCTTGATGTGTTAACTATGTTATATGGGATCTGCAATTAGTACGCCTTCAATATGGATGTGTATCAGTGTTCAGTATGGATACCATTAGTTTTTATTAATTTTAGTGTATTCTAAATAATTCGTACAAAATACATATTTAACAAGAGTATATCAAAGTAAATAAAGATCCATATAAAGTAAATCAACACAATGAGGGGTTACAAGAATGGCAGCAGACATGGTTAGCTTTTAGAAGCTCCAATTCCATAGGACTCCATCAAGTACAGAGTATCAGTTATGTTGTTCCCTTTCTCTGAATTTAGGACATTAATTAGCTGCAGTCTCTGTTACACAGTCGAACATCAAGCAGTCACTAGATTAACAACTAGAATGATAGAATAATGACTTGATAAAAGTCATGAAACCGCCAAAACTAGAGTGATCGGAGAGATTGCAACTCTAATTTCTTATTTTCCTGCTACGAAATGTACAATGATAACAAAAGCTAGAATTAACAAAATTCTCTGATAGAACTATTTCAACTATAATAGTAAAAACATCATGGAAATTGATAAGTAAAATCACGGAAAAACATTCAAAACATAACAGTTTCTCAAAGAAATTGATAAGTTAACAATAATTCAAGCTTCAATTCGAATAGAGAGTGAACAATAATTTAAAATCGACTCAAAAATTAAAGAAAACATAAATTTCAATTCGGATAGCGAGTGTACAATAAAAACAAATACCTTCAAATGCTTCAAATCAGCAAACTAGATAAGTTTGACCTTCAATACATGTAGAAATGCCTTCAATTCATGCAAAAAATCATTTAAATAGGACAAAAAATAAAGAAATAGTGAATGGTTCTTGAGATAGAAGAGGTAGAAAGAGTGGGGGGCTGGAAATGAAGAAAACCCTTAGAAGCATCCCTTTCTATACTTTAATATTAATTAAAAAAATTAAATTAATATTTTGCGACGGAACTGTTGGTCACTAAATAATTTTGTTTAAATGACGTGTACCGATGAATATTTTTTGCTATATCCATTGCTACGAAATAATTAATCTAGCAACCAATATTTTGTTGCTAATCTGTCACTAAATTTAGGCGCCATTTTTTCCGCTATTATTCATTGACGTAGTTATAATTCTGTCACTGATTCGTTGTTAATAGCATACCTAAAAATTAAATTGCTATGTATGCGACCAAATTGAATGTTCCGTCTATGCGACCAAATTGAATGTTCCGTCTCTAATCCATTGTTGTATAGTGACGGAAATTGATCTATCAGTAAATTTCATCGCTAAACGTAGTTTTTTTAGTAGTGTATATCCTGATATGTAGTGGGTAGAATTTTCTTTAAGGTAGAACTAGACACATGGCCTAGTATTTTATACCATAGTCTTATATCAGTATCATTAGTAAAAGAGACATCCAACTAAGTGTTGAGATTAGCACTTGTAGCATCCTCAGAAGTTTGATTCACCAGTAGATAAAGTCCATCACATTCTCTACAAATCCCCTTCACCTTGCCATTCTAGAGATCCTAAAATACACAAAATTTAGGATAAAATAAAATAACTCAATTTAAATCCTTAGTGACCTTGGATACTGACATCAATTATACTTGAACCGAGGTAAAACAAAGACATTATTCAATGTGTTATGTGTTGATATAGTGTCGGAACTAGTGTGTGTTACTTGTGCTATTTCACCATTAGGTAATTGCACCTATTTATGGGGGATATTTGGAATACAAAAGCCTTGTTAAGCATATCCAAATTGGACACTATGTGATTGGTGGCTCTTGTGTCAATGATCCAATACCTAAGT
>NW_025859066.1:0-1631 GCF_002878395.1 Capsicum annuum
TACCCATATTTCTCTTTCTTAGTAGGGTCGTGTCATCATTCCGACCCTGCCCATATAATTTTTTTTCTCCAAATTGTAGTCACTTTTCAGCCGTCAAATCTAATAATCTGGCGTGTGAGCGTGTTTCGGCTAAGTTTTTGGTGACTTTCTTGTTCAACATCTACTCGTCTCTTGATTTCGAGATGATCCATATATTTTATACTATTTTTCGATAAATTTCTAGTGAAAAATCGACTTTCTAGCGATGTTTACTACTTTTCGGATAACTTTTATAGTTTGTTCCTTTTCAATTGAGGTTTCCAGACGTCCAGAGCAGTCTTTATCAGTTTTCTTGCAGATATCTTCACCAAGTCCCTCACTCATCCTCGTGTAACTTACATCCATAACAAGCTTGGTACATATATCTTCTATGCACCAGCTTGAGGGGGAGTGTTAGAATATGAATGGGAATAGGAATAGCATATAGAATCCAACTTGGAAAGGATTGTAACGTAGTATCCTATTAGGAAAAGGATTGTAACGTAGTATCCTATTAGGAAAAAGATTGGAATATAGTGTCTATAAATAGGGCCTCAATGTAATAATGTAGTGACAACAATTTAATACTATTTTTCTCTTGGTTATGGATTTGGGTATAAAGAAGGATAGGAAGAGAAGGGGTGAGGAGTGTACACCTAGAATTAAGTGGGGCGGCTTGACGCCAGTGAATACGTGGGAGATAGGAGAGAAGTTTGCGGGAATGGGGGTGTGGGAGTGTAGGGGGGACGTGGATAGCAGGGTGGCTAGGTGCATCAGGGAGAATGCAAATGAGGTGTTAGGTGTTTCTAGGGGCCGGGCCGGGCATCATCGAGGGGATTGGTGGTGGAATGAAGAGGTTAAGAAGAAAGTGGAGTCGTATGCTAAGTTGGTTGAGAGTAAGGACGAAGAAGAGAAGCGGGTAAACAGGAAAGTGTACAAGTTAGCTAGGAAGGAGGCTAAGTTAGCAGTTACGGCGGCTAAGACGGCAGCTTTTGAGAGCTTGTATGCGGGGTTACAGAAGAAAGGAGGGGAAAAAAAGTTGTTTAGACTCGCTAAGGCTAGGGAGAGGAAGGGTCGTGACCTCGACCAGGTGAAGTGCATTAAGGGGGAGGACGGTACAGTGTTGGTGGAGGACGGCCACATTAAGAATAGATGGCAGTCGTATTTTCATAGGCTCTTGAATGACGAAGGGGATAGAGCTATTACGTTAGGGGAGCTGGAGCACTCAGAGGAGTGTCGGAATTTTAGTTATTGTAGACGTTTTAAGGTAGAGGAGGTTAGAGAGGTTGTTCACAGGATGCAAAGGGGTAGGGCGACGGGGCCTGATGAGATACCGGTGGATTTTTGGAAGTTTTCTGGTGAGGCTGGTTTAAGGTAGTTGACTAGATTGTTTAACGAAATTTTCAAGACGGCGAAAATGCCCGAGGCTTGGAGGTGGAGTATTATGATCCCTGTTTATAAGAACAAGGGTGACATTCAGAGTTGCATTAACTATAGGGGTATTAAGTTATTGAGTCACTCTATGAAGATTTTGGAGAGAGTGGTCGAGGTGAGGCTGAGATGGATAGTGTCTATTTCGGAGAACCAGTTTGGATTTATGCCTGGTCGCTCGA
>NW_025859067.1:0-1273 GCF_002878395.1 Capsicum annuum
CTTGAATACAGAATCAACAAGCTGGAGGCAAGCTTGAAAATTATCGGGATTCACATACTACAGCAAGCATCTGATCTTTTCCAAGAAATGTTGAAAGCATGTCAAGGCAAGAAAACACAATCAATTATAACCATATTGCTAAGGAAACAATGATACTCTATTTGCCTTTCAATCTCGTTTGTGGTTCCGATCAGGTCAATGACAGTGGACCTGATCGAAAACACAAACAAGAAGGCATGGGATGAAATTTAAAATTAAGAAATTTGCAGCCCTAGCTTAGATTCCTTATTTTAACTGCAGTTGCTGTTGGCATACGTTTTTCTAGACTTGTTGTACATCATTTCTACCCTCGATGTCCGTGAGGCTTCTTTGTTGGTCTTCTCCTATTTTCTATCTAGGTGATAATCCCGACCATGCAGCTCCTTAGCAAAGTGTCTATCTGCATTGTTTTTCTTTCAGAGACATAACAAATGAAATTACATTACCGAATACGCTTTCATATTTGCACTTGATTCAGATCTCGCATCTGTTAAGATAATTCCACCGGCCAGATTCGTTAGAAGTTACTTTCTACCCTATGTCTCTTCTTTAATTAGCTCTCAGATGATATAGTCTTCCATCAACCACCCATTTTCCTTCGAAAGCATTCTCCTACCGCACATTCTGGCATAAAATCATCACCCCAAGCGAGCAACCCAGCCATATAAATTTTGGCCAGGGCAATAAATATATTGGTTTTCCGTTCTTATTAGATGCAGTGCTAAGCTTCGAAGGCCCTCTAAGGGTCCAATGCACCCTAAAAGTTAGTCCAATCGCTATTGAATCTCTTTACAATGACACAAAAATTAGATCCCTTCACAATGCTTGACAAATAAACATGAGCAGCAACCGACATTAAATCTAAACAGACTATCAAAACCATATTCATGGTCCCTTAGCCTTATCAGTTCGGACTTACCAAAGTTAACTGTAAATTGCAGACATCTTATTTGAACAATCTATGACTAATCAGTAAAAACATCATTCATAAAATCAGTGCACTCTATGTGTGTTTTCACGATAATATTATCAGTAATACATACCTTTCACATATGAAGTGGTTTCATCTACAAGCAGCTTATTTCTCGGACCTCATCTTTACTGCAGCCTCTTGAGATAGTCCGTCAAAAGTTAATCAACTGTCAGTTCCTTATATCTACAAAGAAGAGGAAAAAAATTGATGTCACAAAAAAACATTGTCCATCTGTTGCATTAGATGTGGAGTCTGTTGCAA
>NW_025859068.1:0-2335 GCF_002878395.1 Capsicum annuum
GAGATACATCATAGATTAGTGGAGGTCTCTTAGTTTTCCAGAGATAAGTTGGTACCAATTTATAAAAGGCCTTTTTAGAAAGATCTGTGCCTTTTAGTTTGAGGGATTAGATGAAAGATGAGTTTGCTCACTTGGAGAAGGGATCCATGACTAATTCAAAGTATGAGGCATGATCCCATGCCTTATCTAGATATTCTTATGCCAGTATTGCCACTATGTCTAAGAAAATTTAGAAGTTTGTGAAGGGGTTGGATGTTTCTCTTCAGCTTGCTATGAGTTAGATAGTGTTGTATAAAGTGTCATTTTAGAGTATTATAGACCATGCTATAATGATTGAGGCTATTATTCAAGCATCTCAGGGAGGCACCAAGAATATGAATCGTCAGGGTGAGTTTAGAGGTCGCATCTTTTGCGGTAGAGATTTTAGAGGTTTCTGCGAGTACCATAGTAGACCAGTGTAGGCAACCTTGTAGAGTTTAGGTTGTATTTTTTCTGGTTTGGAAGCTTTACGTGGTCATCCTATTTCAGCCGTATGTCCTCTCATTAAGCTGAGCCACAGGGTTTGCTATGTGTGTCATGAGATTAGCTATTTCGTAAGGGACTGTCCCCACCGTGTCTTTAGAGCTACTCCTATATTGGTTGTGAGAGGTAGAGGTTCTACTAAGGGTGCAATAGAAAAAGGTAGTGGTTCTTGTGATGGTGGTTGAGGGACTACCCAGTTAGGTGATGGACGTTGTCAGTGCTATGTTATCTTGGTCAGTTCAGAGCACGACTCTCGATGTTGTCATCACACGTACCATCCATGTTTGTTTCATATCTTCATCTGTGTTATTTGATCAATGATCAACTTTTTCCTATGTGTCTACATTCTTACTTTTGGTTCTAATTCTTCTTGAGAGCCTCTTGATGTGCCTATCCATGTATCTACCCCCATATGAGACTCTTTAGTGGTGGATCAAGTGTACTGATCCTATGTTGTGACTTTTGTTAGGCGCAAGACCTGGGTAGATTTGATCGTATTAGATATGGTAGATATTTATGTCATCTTGGTTATGGACTGGTTAGCTCATTATCATGTTGTCCAAGATTTTAATGCTAATACTATGAGCTTAGCTTTTTCAGGTGTGTCGAGGATAGCTTGGAAGGGTGTTCTTCATTTGGGTCCCAAAAGAGTCATATCTTTTCATTAGGCTCATCACTTGGTTAAGAGAGGGTTTTTTTCTTATTTTTCTCATATTTATGATGTTAGTGTTGCTTCACATCCTTCTTTGGATTCTATTCGTGTTTTTTGTAAGTTCATGGATGTTTCCCTATGGATTTGTCATGTATGCCTCTAGATCGTGATATTGACTTTTTTATTAATGTCGAGCTGGGCACCAAGCTCATATCTATTCCTTCGTATTAGATGTCCCCAAAAAAATTAAATCAATTGAAGGGTCAGTTGTAGGAGTTGTTAGATAAAGCATTTTTCCAACCTAGTGTATGACCTTAGGGTTCACTTGTCTTATTTGTAAAGAAAAAGGATGGTTCATTGCGTATGTGTATTTATTATTGACAATTGAAAAAAGTAATAGTTAAGCATAAGTATCCTTTTAATCATATTGATGATTTATTTGACAGCTCCAGGGTGCTTCGTTGTTTTTAAAGATTGATTTGATGTTCGGGTATTACCAGTTAAGGATTACAGCTTCAGATATTTTGAACACAGCTTTTCATACTCGATACGATCATTATGAGTTCTTAGTCATGGTTTTTAAGTTGAACAATGCCCCAGTCGCATTCATGGAGTTGATAAATTAGGTATTTTGACTGCATCTCGACTCTATTGTTATTGTATTTATAGATGATATCTTGGTTTATTCCATAAGTGAGGTCGATCATGAGGAGCATTTGCAGATTGTGCTTCAGAGATTGAGGGATGAGAAGTTGTATGCTAAGTTCTCTAAGTGTGAGTTTTGGTTGGAGTTTGTCTCTTTCTATGGTCATGTAGTGACCAAAAATGGTATTATGGTCGCTCTGGCTAATATTATTGCAGTTTGTAATTGGCTAGGCATAGTTCATCTATCGAGATTCAGAGTTTTATTGGTTTAGCAGGTTACGATCGATATTATGTTGAGGGTTTTTCATCTGTCACAGCTTCATTGACCTAGTTGACTCCGAAGAATATTTCATTTCAGTGGTCCGATGCTTGTGAGGCGAGCATTCAAAATCTCAAGGAATTGTTGACTTCAGCTCATATCTTGACCTTACCCTGAGAGGGTATGGGTTTTACTATTTTTTATGATGCTTCTTTTGTTGGGTTAGGTGATGTGTGGAGCAGAAGGGTAAGGTAATT
>NW_025859069.1:0-4279 GCF_002878395.1 Capsicum annuum
CCCCCATCCCAGGCTCCGCCCAAGCCCTAGACCGCTCTCCTAACCCCCCGTCCCTGGCTACGCCCTAGCCCGGGACCTCCCCTGCCAGGCTCCGCCCAATCCCAAGCTCGCTCTCACCCTCCCCCAGGGACCACTCTCCCCACCCCACCCTGCCCATGTCGTAGGCTCTGCCCGAAGCCGGGACCGCTCCCTCTCCCCACCCCCGTCCCAGGCTCCGCCTAAGCCTGGGACTGCTCCCCCACCCTACCCCTTCTCAAGCTCCGCCCAAGCCTGGGATCGCTCCCCCACCCCCCGATCCCAGGCTCTGCCCGAGGCTGGGATCACTCTCCCTTATCCTTCCCCCTGGTCCCAAGCTCTGTGTAACGCTCCGAGATCCCATCCCGAGATGTCACACGGTGCTTGTGACCCCGAAGGACCACAAGCTAACCCTTTACTGATATCTGTACCTGTACATTGCATAATAGCTGGAATAAATGCAGAAACTGGCCATAAGGTTCAAGACATCTATAAATACTCAAAATATAAAACTGAATACTATACAATACATCCGTCTGAAAAGCCTCTAATCTGACTGAACTGTGGAGTTGATGGGACAGGTTCCCAACTAACTCCGTCAACTGAAAGCAAATAAAATTTTGATTACAATAATAGAAAATTGAAACTAATCCTCGAAAGAAGAGGACTCACTCCTACTGCTGCTGCTGACTGGGACTGATCTGCTGATGATACTCTAGGTCCTGTGCCTCTATTCTATGGTGTCAAATGAGACACCATAGCGCAAATGCATCAACACAAAATATACCGAGTATGTAGACGGGGTAAGGCTAAATGCAAGGGCTCATGCACGCAAAATATGTATAACCTAAATGATCATGAGAATACCGCACGAAAACAAGCACACATATAAGAATGCATAAATCATACTCATAATCATCACAACTCTAGAGACTTGACCTTGGATACCGCTTTACTGCGAGCTAAACTCACTACCATCACTGAGATACTGAACCACTGACTCATCTGCTACTGATAACTGAGGATCTGAGTATACTTATATCAAAAACCGAGTTCTGAGCTTACCGCTTTCAACCGACAGAATTAGAGATTCAACTTTTCTAACAGATAACTTCGGAAGCTTTATCAATGATAAGAAAATAGGATTATATCCGAATCCGACAACAAGAATACTCAACAAATTCTAAGAAGGAGATCAAGCCTCTCTGATGGGAGATCTTTAAATATGATAGTAAGCATCTGTATATGAGGCCAAGCCTATCTGACCGGATGGTCCATGAATCAATGGAACTATCTGAGTTCCTTACTAAGATAGACAACTGTACCACACGGTCTTGACTTCTGAAGATTGATTCTGAAACTGCAACTGTGGGAAGTAGTCACTTAACCGACATGCCCCGACCTACCACAGGTGGGGTCCAACCTGTAACCCCAGCTGGAAGGGCGTCAATACCGTGCCACGGGTAAAGACTCACTCTCGGGTCAAGTCTCTCTGATGGGATGACCCTCGCAGGAAGTCGACCTGAGGTAATATAATAGTCAACCTCTCTGACGGTGACAGCCTCTACTGACGGGGACTCCTGTATCCTGCACTGGCTACGCAGTTCTGGAGTTCAGGGATTGCTACTAACGACTCCGGCCTCTCTCTCTGACGGGAGGAATCGCCATTCCTTCCCTCGCTCGGTGCTAGTTTCTACTCCCAACTGAAAGACTCTTACTGAATCCTTAGAATGAACACAATAAAGCTGAATCTATTTACATGATCATGCTTCTCAAATGATCTGGCTGAAATACGCTGAGATTACTTGGTTCCGTATCTGACAGAAACAATATCGAATCACGGTATCTGACTGACGATACATAGCTTGATTAGATTATTCGAATCATTTCTGAGATTAGAATTGAATCACTTGAGTTCCATTAGGACTGGGCTGAGTACAGGTCTGAGGCTAGATTACTAGCGATACAGAGATTATAGAGATAACTGAGATTACTGAGCTTTATTAAGCTTCGCACTTGTCTGAGGGTACAAAGTTCTATAGTTCACTGAGTTCTGAAAATCATGGCTCGGTTGGAATTATCGAGAAACTAACACGGGCTCTAGACAACAACTCTATTTTCGGGTATAAATACCACCAAGATTCGATAACATAGAAGTAAAGCATCATCATTCATTCAAGCATCACAAGCATTCATGCATCATTACCATCATTCAGGCATATTCACAAGAAACTCAGAAATCATGCCATATATTCAATTTCACAATCATTAGAACATCACCTCAAGCCTCCAAGGATTCACAAACGTCTACTCATCATCACAACTACAAAGGAGTCACTCTAAGCATTTCAGAATCATAACATACTTTCCCCCTCACAAACCTTACGGCATCGCATCTATCATTTAGGAAATATAAACCTCTATTCACCATCATGATTACTAAAGGATCGCTCCCAACATTTAGGGGGTCATCAATATCGATTCATCGTCACAAAATACCTTAAGGAAGACATGCTATTAAATTATACCCCATTCAACGAAGTCTTGCATCAAGTACTTCACACCTATATCGGTCTCGAGCCTAGGACCACTCCCCCACCCTTTCCCTTCGGGCGGAGCCTGGGACAGCTCCCCTTCCCCCGGTCCTAGGATCCACCCAAGATCGGGATCGCTCTCCCTCACCCTTCCCCTTCGGTCCCAGGCTCCGCTTGAGCCTCGGATCGCCCTCCTCCCCCCGTCCCAGGCTCCTCCCGAGCCCGGGACAGTCCCCCTCTCCCCCTCCCCCCGTCCCAGGCTCCACCCGAGCTCGGGATCGCCCCCCTTCCGTACCAGGCTCCGCCCAAGCCCGGGACCGCCCCAACCCCCATCCTCCCCGTCCCATGCTCTGCCCGAGCCCTGGACCGCCCCCCTCCACCTACCTGCACCATCGCTCTCTCTGGCACCACCTATCCTAATATTTTTTTTTTAAGTTTATACATGTTTTTTAGGTTAATATGTTTTACTTATATCAAGAAAAATTAAAACCAATGATATTTTTTTTTCCAAATTTTTGGCATTTTCCTTATTTGATATATTAATCTGAAAATTATTCCCTAATTACATTCTCTTAATTATCCATCTCTTTTTCACTTTAGAAAGCTCAAAAGTCATTTCATTAATTTATAATGTAATAAAACTAATATAAATCAAAAACAGGTCAAGACATTTAAGAAAATGAAATATTATGATTTACAGACCACTGCAAGACTTAATTAACAAATATCAGATTTTAAACTGACCCAAATCCTATGATTCTTGGCCTAAGAGGGACCCTTGCAGAACACTATCGGAGAGCACACTTGAAAGTAGACTTATAAATCATTAGAGACCGCTTGCAGTGCAAGAAAGTGACGATTAATTGACCACTGACAATGCCGAAACACAGACCAACAGCAAAAAAAACATTGTAAATTAATCAATTGGGTCAGACAAATTAAGCAAGTACTAGTTCTGAAAGAAAAGACCATAGATATTGGGTGGAGAACTTTTAGATGTGGCAAGTAGCAATACTGTTATACGCCTGCAAAAAAACAGCGGAGAAAACAGCAAAATTCCTTGATGAAATGATAAGAAACAGAGAGGGATTTTTTACCTCTAAGGTTACCTTGTGTCCAAAGCCCTCCATGCGCCCATCATCACGTTTTCCTGAGATAGTGGCTTAATTAGTACATAACATCAGTGCATAACTACTTTTTCTGTCCCATACCAACCACAGCTGAAGAAATTAAACAGGACAGTGAATATTTAGTTTTCCTCCTTCGCTAGTTTTCTAAAAGCAGCCTTTATCATACTAAAAGGGCAAGTACATATACCAGCAGTGAGTGCCGAAGAATATGCAATTAGTATCAGTACAAGTAATCTAAAGTGCTCAAAAATTCAATCATGGCTTCAACAGCATCAGATGAAGCCATATTGCACTAAAAAGAAAAGTGCATAAATACATTTGTATTTGACTATCTAACAGATTCTATTTTCGCTTTCAGAATGACTAGCGTTACTTTCCTTCCAGGTGGGATCACCAAGTAGCAAAAGCAGCCATTATCACACTGCAACAACCACAACCAAGATAATGGAAACGTTCAGCAATTACACAACAAGAACTCATAAACAAGAGATCCCATGATTTGGTTGCACACATTGACCTGTTGAAACTCAAAAGCCACACTTACAAGTGGTAAATGTACTAAAAACTGCTCCAAATTGTCACACAATCAACTAACTTCTT
>NW_025859070.1:0-1911 GCF_002878395.1 Capsicum annuum
GAATGTTGGCCGGCTTCGGAATCCATTAACGTAAAAAGAGGCTGAAAATTGCTCTCTAAAACCTATTCTTTTTCGAAAACCAAATAAGGTGCGGGATTTGATTTCACAATAAAAAATATATAATTTTTTTTAAATTATCGAGTTTGCCCCAGTTTCACGAACTATGCACACCTGATTCTCATCTCAGTGAGATACGTAGCCAACCTTTCTTAGGTTCGATGATCCTCTTTCAATTTGAAAAAATAAAGAACGTTAGTCTTCTTCTTCTTTTTTTTTTTTAAAAAAGAAATCCTTAGCCAAAGTAAAAAAAAAAGGATTAAAGTTTTTATTGATATTAAAAAAAAAAACAAAAAAAAAGAATTTTTTTTTATCTTTATTCAAAATTAGAAAAAAAAAAGTTCTTGCTTCATATTTTAAGCTTCCTGAACTACGTCTGACCTGATTCTTGTTTAACAAGATACGTAGGAAACTCTTGTTTTGAGTTTGGTCACATCTAAAAAAAATAAAAATCTTGACTTAGTAATTGGTACAAACGTATTTAAAAATATGAATTAAAAAAAAGTGTTAAACTCTCAGACATTATAGAGTGGACCAACTTGATTGTGAACTATAGATTCTTATGGTATCTCTAATTGTACTAAAGTTGCACTTGTAAAGTTTTCTTTTTCTAAGTCAAGTTTAAAATAAATCTTACCTCATTGTTTCATGTGCATTGTGGGGTGAGCTTTAGATTGAAAATTCAAAGGCATCGCTCTGTTGATCTAGAACTTGGCTTGAATGTTTGTTGAGGCAAAATTTTGAGATACACTTGGTTTAGGAAAGGATTGTAGGCCTTCTTTGATCCGATTGTGCATACCAAAACCCACCGAATGACATTAATTCCTAGCACTCCCCCCTTTGAGCCTGAAACGTTTTCCTTGGATAACTATATCTGAGCCTATACCTTTCGAGTGCTTATATGCACTATCCCTCTTTTGGCCTACCTCATTGAGCACACTAACTACGTACAAGGTACGAATGAAGATTCAAGATCAAAGATGCCAAAGACAAAGAATGTATAGCCCCAGGATAACAAAAACAAAAATGACTTCAAAGAAAAAGGAGCAAGACCCCGATTAAAAAAACAAAAAACTCCAACAAAGATGGAGAATATTCATTAAAAAAAAGAAAAAAATACTTTTATCGAAAAGAAAAGGGGAAAAGCTCCAGCACAAGATTCAAACAAAGTCGAAGCAAATACATAACAAGGGGCAAAGAAGCACAACAAAGAAGATCGAGCGTCAAACTGCAACAAATGGCAAAAGCACAAAAATAATGCAGAGCTCATTGAGGAATTAGTCACTTGACTCCCAAATATCATCCTACCTGTCTCTAATCCTACAATATCAACCAATGACAAGTCCTACATGATTTCATTTTGAGTGTTCTCACATTAGTGGATACTTACATGATTGTCAAGCTTATGGTATCTCATTGCATGCGTTGAACATCTTTCTGAGTGTGAGTGATTCTTGAACGTCCTAAAATATGAATTTTTTCAATATGAGTGAATTAGGATTTTAGTTGTGGCAAGGGCACTTAAAACATGAGGATAAGAAGAATTTTAAATCCTTGATTTAGGCAAGATATATAGAACATGTCAAAACTTAAGTATATTCGAGGTACCATTTGAAACTATAGGGATCACTTCTAAGTTGATCTTGAATTTTGCTCGAAAGTAATTAGAGATAATTCGACCATAATGCTAATTGTTGGTACCAATTGAAGTCAAGAAATGAATTAATTTCATTCTTTCATTCTCCAAATGAACATACTTTCAAAAAAAAATGAAAAAAAATTACGTTTGTTGTGAACTACGTTAGACCTGATTCTTGCTACGCAAGATACGTAGGCAATCCTACAATAGGGTTC
>NW_025859071.1:0-1496 GCF_002878395.1 Capsicum annuum
ATGATTACATTAATATACAATATTTACATCATGCTAACATCCCTCCTTAAAGTGATGCTGGTACATCAAGAAGCATCAATTTGCCAATGAGAAACTGATGTCGTTGTCGTGCCATTGATTTTGTAAATGCATCAGCTATTTGAAGATCACTGGACACGTACGGAAGAGTAATGACACCTTTATCTACAACTTCTCGTATATAATGACAGTCTACTTCGATGTGTTTGGTCTGCTCGTGATAAACCAGATTAGTAGCAATCTGAATAGCACTTGTATTGTCAGCATGGAGAGGAGTAGGATTAGATTGAGGAAATCCAATCTTAACAAGTAGTCCACGAAGCAACACAATCTCGGAGCAAGTAGTACACATTTCTCGATATTCAGCCTCTGTTGAAGATTTTGACACGTGGTTTTGCTTCTTACTCTTCCAAGATATCAAAGACTCTTCAAGAAACATGCACCAACCAGTAACCGAATGACGAGTGTCAGAATATCCCGCCCAATCAGAATCACTAAAAGCATTAAGACGAATAGGCGAATCACTAGGAAAGAATAATCCAAGATTAGATGTTCCTCAGAGGTATCGAATGATGTGACGGACAACCACCAAATGAAGATGACGGGGAGCTTGCATGAACTGACTAACTTGTTGAACTACAAAAGAGATATCAAGCCTGGTAATAGTAGGGTAATTTAAGCTCCCAACTAATTGCCAAAATATAGTTGGATCAGGAAGAAGATCGCCTTCCCCCTAGCGATACTTTACATTCAATTCTAATGGAGTATCCATGAAGGAGGAATCCTGAAGACCTACCAAAGAAATCAAATCTTGGGTATATTTGTGTTGATTTATAAATACACCGGATGAATCACGATGAACTTCCAAACCCAAAAAATATGTAAGAGTACCAAGATCTTTCATATGAAAAGAATCCTTAAGTTGCTGTTGCAGGCTAGTGATTAGTGAAGAATCAGTTCCTGTAATAATAATGTCATCAACATATACCAAAAGAAGAACACAACCTTTGGATGTTTTCTGAAGAAACAAAGATGAGTCATAGTTGCTCTGCTCAAAAGAGAATTGTAGTAAAGTAGACCAAAATTTGTCAAACCAAGCTCTGAGAGCTTGTTTTAATCCATACAAAGACCACTTCAACTTGCATACATCTGATGTAGGCAATGAGAACAAACCTGGTGGAGTTTTCATATAAATATCCTCTTTGAAATCACCATAAAGAAAAGCATTTTTGACATCCATTTGATGAAGAGTCCAGTTTTGTGAAGTAGCAATGGCAACAATAGTTTTCACCGTCGTCATTTTTTCTACCGGTGCAAAAGTCTCTTCATAGTTCACACCATACTCCTGCTTGTTACTAAGAATAACCAACCGAGCTTTGTACCGATCAAGAGTTCCATCAGAATAAAGTTTAATTGAATAAACCCATTTATATCCAATTGGATGGACATTTGAAGGACATGAAACAATATCCCATGTG
>NW_025859072.1:0-1016 GCF_002878395.1 Capsicum annuum
CTTCTAAAAATTACACAAAGTCACAACTTAAGTATTACGTATTACATAAAATCCTAACTATCAAAATAAATTACAAAAATCTCACTTTTTAAATTTCTCTCTCTTAAAGTACATATACATAACTTTGCTAATTTTTGTACAACTTGTTCTCTTTGGAAGAAGCCTAAAACCAAGGAGTCATTATGTAGCAGTTATCATTTTTGAATTCATTACCATGTTTGATTGAAACTATTACTCAATTGCATTCAATTTTAACAAAAACACCATTTTCAATATTTTGTAATTTTTAAGATCTGAGGTTAGTTATTTTTTCTGACGTTACCAAAAAATAATAGATTTTGATTGAACAATTTCTTGCATGTTGTTCACTCAATAAAATAAGTTCAAACTTTCTTTTTCGACTTTGAGTAAGATTTTATTTTTTTACTTTACCAAAATTTATAATTTTATAGAATAAGTTCCTTCACGTACTTGATTCACTCATTATTACTTAGTAAATGACTAATACTCCATCTTTTAGTTTAGGATTAACTCAGTTAGACCATTATGAACTAACAAATCGGGTTATTGGGTTCTTTTTCGAAGAATTTGATTACGAGAATCCTAATTTTATTGAAAACAGATCAAAATATCGTAACGACCCCATTAACATGAAGAAACTCGGAAAAGCTGCTGATCAAAGTTTAAAAAATTAAATCGGAGGAGTATTGTTGGATTTTTTAGTTTTTAAATTTACTGATTTTTTTATTTTTTCATTTTTCATCAATGTGTTTTAAAATTTTTTTATTTTTGAATATAATTGTTAGTTTTGCAGTATTATGTGGGGGTTTTCATGATTTTGAGGGTGCATTAGTAGTTGCCAGTATATGTACATATTAATACTTATGTATATGATAGACATATACATAACTGCTGGTACATATTTAAAATATAATGATATGATTGTTTATTGTACTGGAATATAGTATTTTTTCCATCAATGTGAGAGGTTTTTTTATTTTTTATTTTTGAATATG
>NW_025859073.1:0-25954 GCF_002878395.1 Capsicum annuum
GTCGTTGGGGTAGGGCTTTACTTGGTGCATGTATTATTCTTGTTATGCCACCTTGTTGCATGCTTTATTACGAATTTGTTTACTATTATTTGTTTATTATTCATTATGGGTGGCGTATTTATGTCTTCTCATCTTGTTCCATGTTTTATTGTGGATTTGGTTTTTATCTCGTGTCTTGATCTGGGGTCTATCAAAAATAGCCTTTCTACTTCGTCAGAGATAGTGGTATGGACTGCGTACATCTTACCCTCCCTAGACCCAACTATGTGGGAATACACTAGGTTTGTTGTTGTTGTTGTTATTGAATCTCATAATTAAAAATTCTACATACATAAGCTTATAAAAAGTTCTAAACGATCCCTTAAACATGCATTTTATCATAAAGAGATTATTTTTTATTTAAATGCAGTAGGCCGATCAAACACATTAGGTAGATTGGCTTTATATACAAATACACCAGTATATCTCTTATCTATACTATAACATTTTACACAGATAGCAAAACTTGTTACCATTGGCTTCTACGGTAGGTGATATTTTGCACTACTCTAAATCAATGTGCATTATCCATTACACATCATTCCATACAGCATCTGAAGCATCCATATGCCCCTCGATAATGTTCTAGTTCCCATGAGTTTGGAATGGACTAGAATTGCACTAGTGCCGGGATGTGCATCAGGGCCTAGGGGTGAACTTTGTTGGGATTTTTGTTTAACCAACGACAATGTCAACACAAATTATGTTAGCTATCCATATAATAACCCTGATCGATCAAACAGCTATAATAGATATATGTTTATGACTTATCATGTCATCTATCCTTAGTACTTCTCCACAAAGTATCTAAAGGTTAAATAAAGAGGTATTGGTTAATCAAGAACTATTTAGGTGTAAAGGAAGTCGTAAGTGAACATATACCTGATGGAGCGCCGATATGCACATGTGAAATGCTTGGGTATTCTGGTCTATCAATATCATTGGATAGTTAGTAAAATCTTTACCAAATCTCTCATGACTCGAACCAGGGCTTGGTCATGTCAAGTATCTCATGCCTAGCATAAATTAGAGACCACGCCTTTAACCTAACCTCAAGAGAACAATAATAACAATAAAGCAGAAGCAAATAAAGATATTAGTCAAAGAGAAATATATCAAATGAAAGTTCTAAGAATCCAAAACCAACCATCCAACCACACTTATCCAAAATCAAACATCCAACCATCCAAAATAAAAGCCTCTAAAACTAAAACATATATATGTCAAGACATACCCCCAACTATGACCAAAAGAATGCAATGTACTATGACAATAAAGAAAAAATAATAAATTGACAAAGACTTTTGAAGGATGGAGTCTCACCACTTCATAGCAACATAATAGGCATGCTCAACCACCTAACGTGGCACAAAAGTAATAGAAAAGTCTTCGAACCTTATATCATAAAATAATGTAGAGTCCTATGACCGTGTAACACCCCAAATCTGGTACCCAGAACGATACACGGTGCCAATGACCTCAAAGGACCACAAGCTAACCCATGACTAATATCTGTAAAGTGAGCACTGAATAATAGTAATAATATCGTAAATGCAGAAACAAGAATTGAAAGGGCCATAAGGTTCAATACTAGTATATAACAGAAAATTATGGTATAACAATATCAAACCAATTGAGATAACTATCTAACATGTCATAGTCTGAAAGCCTCTAAACTGTCTGAATAAGGAGTTGATGGGACATGCCTCTAACTAACTCCAACTACTAAAATAAATTGAAAACTAAAATAGTAATGTGATCATCATATACTCGAAGGATGAGGACTCACTGCAAACTCTGATCGCTGAACTGGGATGCTACTGGTTCTCTGGAGCTTATGTTTCTAAACCTATGGTATAAGACACCATAGCGCAAATACATCAGTACTTTGAATGTACTGTTATGCAAGTGAGGTAGGCTGAATGTAATAGGTTCATATGCATGAACAATACTAACTGACTGAATAATATGAATGTGAGAATACATGCATGAATACGTAACTATGAGATCGTGATAATACTAACTCATAAATTCTAATAACATAGGTTTCCTAATATCTGAGTATTGATACTGGGATACTAAATATGAATGACTAAAACTAATAAATACTGAAAGACTGATGTTGTATTACTAATACAGGAAAGACTGTTACTGACAGTTTTGATTATGAAGAACTGGTCTGATTGACTGTATCTGACAGTCCTGAGTCTGAATACTAATAACATGAGTTTTGTATAATTAATATACTTTTAACTGAGTTTGTGATAACATAATTACTGAGTCTGAGTACTGATAACATAAGTGACTGTATATGATAGTCCTGATACTAATGGAACTAGCAACTTGCGCACTGTACTGAGTTGACTATACCTAATAGTCCTAAGTTCTGTAGAACTATTTGAGTTCAATTACTGAGAATGAATGACTATATCTGACAGTCCTGATTTTATAAATGAAACTATGGGAAGTAGTTATCTAACCGACATGCCCCTAATATGCCATTATGGCTGAGTTGGGTTCCAATCTATAACCCTAATTAAAAGGGTGTCAACACCGCGCCACTGGTAAGGACAAGATGTGGATGACCCTCATCTGATAGTGTCCCCAAAAGAGAATGGTAGGGCCCTTATCTGACAGTGCTTATCCACCTCATCAACCCTCATCGGACAATGTTGATGTCTTAATCTATGCTGGCTACATAGTTCTAGAATACAAGGATGACTTCTACGAATCACACCCTTATCTAATAGTGTGTGCTACCATCCTTCGGTTTTAGCTCAGAGCTAATTCCTACTCCCATCTAAATAAACTCTGAATATGATTCACTAAAATAACACATGGGCTGAGAACTAAATTCCATTGATTGATGAAATATTACTGATATAAGATAACTGACTGATTTCATGAGATCATGGAGATTTTTTGAGATTACTGAGATCACAGAGATTACTGATGTTACTGAGACCACTGAGGTCATTGAGATTACTGAGCTACTGAGATTTTTAAGATTTCTGAGATTTTTGGAAGAGACTAGAATGATGCTGAATTTACTGAGTTTTCCTGAGTAAAGATACTGACTAAATTCTACTGATCATGGCTTGACTGAGATTATCGTGAAAACATGACATGGCTCTAGGCAAACAACTAAATTGTTGGATACAAGTATCCCCAAGACTCGATGGAAAGAAACTGACATAGCATGACTTACGTGAACAATGACCAATGACACAATTCATAATTCATATATTGAAGCACTTCATCAAATATGTGATATGCATAAACTTGTACAAATATGGGGATTTCATAATATCATGCAAGTTGGGCACTTTTCCTTCTTATAGGAATTTAATTTAGCACATGATAGGCATAATGTATGTAGACACCATTATTCAACATCTAATTTCATCATCCTACGGTTTAATCATAGGTTCACATGAATATACATTTATACAAATCAATTTCATATAACATCAATCACCCAACATGGATTTGAATTCAACTATCGCGCCAAGTAACTGAAAAGTGACAAATGGGAAATTGTACGGTGGTGCGACGTAGAGCTATCGCGTTGCCACCTTGTCTGCGCCTAGAAGTTTGGTGCGACGAGCCTTTATCACGGAGAAACATTGGAAATTGACAATTTCAATTTGAGCTATCTCCACAATACGCTGAAGGCTTAGGTGATACACTGTCTTACTAAAAAGGCTTTAACTCTTCAGTCGGTTGTCATATTTGGGCGAATTTGGTATCGATGGAAAGCTTATTCGATTCCCCACATGATAAAAAGTAAAAATCTTAAAAATACCATGTGTACAAAAATGGATTCATCTTTCAAAGAAATCTTCCAACATTCTTGGGATACTTTTCAAGCTAGGAAAAGTATGGGGTATTACAATATCTCTCCCTTGAGAACATTCATCCTCGAATGAGACTGAGTGAGAGGGAATGAATACAAACTAACGTACATACTGAACATGACTGGCTGGAACATGATTTCATGACTGACATGACTAATGGCTGAAACACACATACTGAACATGCATATTTGATACATCACTAATAAGCTGAATTTATGCATATCTGATGCATGACTGACAATTAACTTATGAGTACATAACTGAATATTCTGATGAACTAAATTTATCACAGTAAGAATACATGTCTAATGCATAATTACATATCTGAACTGATATATGAATGCATGGATGAATAAGCAAGGGTATTTGGTACCAAGTTTATGATGAACACTGAACATGAAACTCAGTAAGACTAAGGAGAACTGTTATCTTAACCCGAAATGCTAATGAACCCGAGATCATCTTACTAAATATGCATAAGCATAAATATGAGAACCTAACTGAGTCTGGTCTGATACGTGACATACGAACTGAACATCATGAACTAAACTGAACCTCTGAATACCTAGCCCACAGCTGAGGTTGGGACTTTGAGGGTCAACTTATGAGTACCCTCTACTCTAAACTATATTCTTTATGCAAAAAAACTTAGTTTAAGGTATGAGATCATTTAGGAATTATGGGGTATCTCCCCTTTGGGACACTAGGCCCCTCGAAGAATACTGGCTTTGCGGCGATATTGAAGACTGATGCACAAGACACCTAGAAGCTGAGTTGTGACTGATTAGCTGAGATTTGAAATTGAGGCATGATACATAAACTAGGATGAGCTTGCATCTATATAGTCGGTTCATTTTAGAATGGTTACATTCATGAGGCTTAAGATAGTACATCTAGATGGAAGGGATGAAAACCTAAACCATGCAAACTTGTTCGCCTGACTGATAGACTAACTTTCTAGTTTTATGGACTTACTCATGCTGAAAACTTACGCTCAATTGAAACGTTATTATGACACACTTTCTCTATAGTTCTAATGACTATAGGGCGTAGGGAAATCTTGGCCTTGTCTAAACAAGACAGCTGAATAAGAAAATCATCACATGGATAAAGTTTAGTAAGATAAGTTGGGGCCTACGAATACTATTTAAGATGAAATAACTAAGTCTCTAGCACTGCAACTGATGCTACTGAAAAGATTCACATGGGTGCTGAACACGAGTGCATAAATATACTAACTTAGCTGATTAAATGGATAGCTAATAGCTGAATACTGGGCGTGTAAGACTGAACTGTACTTAGACTTGAATAACTGGACTGCAACTGCAGAGCATCATGTATGGGAGATAAGGACTGACTGGTTGACATGAGATACTGAGCATGAACTGAAGGTAATTGTATTATTTGAGAATGCAACACCAAGAGTACTACATATTTCGAGAACAGTCTTGTAAATTAAGGTACTGGAAGGCTGACAATTGAGTAGCTAATAGTTGTACGCTATGGTCGAGTTAACCTAAAACTGAACTAAGTTACCGACCTGATTACTGAACCAGGACTAGGACTGAGATTATAGATAAGACAGTAATTGAGACCTTAACAGTAACTAAGACTGTAAGTGGGTCTGAATACTAGTTTCTGATAACTAAGGTTTATACTGGTACTGAAGTGCTTAATTTTGAGACTGAACACTGATTACTGAGTACTAAACACTAAAATTGTAACTGAGATATCAACTAAAATCTGATAGTTACAAGACGAGGGCTAACATAAGTCAGGGATTCGAATGCACACTCACACTCTGTACTTTCCCAACTTCTAAATACAACCTCTTACTAGCCATTTACCTGCTCACTAACATGAAATTCAAGCCTATCTTTACCACTACACCCTCATGTAAAATAAGCATGCAACAACCTTGTCTTAACATAAAATATCCACTCTCTCCCTTCTAAGCAACTACTCTCCACTACACTAGTTTCACAATGAGAGCTCACCGAAGGGTTAAATCAGGAGGACATGAAGCATGAATGGACACTAATTGAACTTGACACTTGACTGAAGCCTAAGAAAGAGAATATAAATATCATGGATTCTCCAAGGGGTCTAAACTGAAGATATGTGTAACATAGTCTGAATTTAATTGATTAGTAGAGGTGTAGAATGAGCCATGGAAGCTGAATATACTGTAAAACATAATATGTGTACATAAGTCCTGAGCTGTATGACATGATTTTGGAGTTTTCTGCATTCGTGGGACATGATTTATATTACTGAGGGGAATAGAATTTAACTCCTTATGGTGGGAACTGGAATTGTACATGATTTTTTAGAAAGCGTATGAATATAAGTTGTTTTCTTTGAACTGAGATGAGAAGCATGTGTAGGCATCATGTTGATTGAAGTACAAAACTTTACATTAAGATAAGGATGGGTCGAGAATCATCTTCCCTTACTGCTTTTCTATATGTACTGGCATTAGTACTAAGATCTGAGAGCCTACTCGGTCACTTGATCTGTTATCTCTACCTTAGCTTTAAGCTATCATCATAAGTCTATGAGCACTTTACTAAACTCTGAACTAAACTGCAATCATTATCACCTACTAATACTCTGTTTAATATATTTTACCTTATTAAACACATTATCTGCTCCTGTTTCTTTATATACTACTAATACCACATCACCTCAATCACATCCACACCTTCATACTTACTATCAAGTCAATAACTTAAGTGCTAGCTTACACTTTTCAAGCCTAATGATTTACTCTGGTACATCTATCCCAATGAATACATAATCTGTTCAACCTGGATAATGTTATCCCAACTCTACTACTGCTAAACTCCTGAGTTCATGCTTCTAACTCTAGGTCATATGCTATCATAGGATTCTGAGAAAGGATCTGATGACATATGAGTTCTCATGATCATAAAAAAGAGTTATACAACTTTAGAGGATAACTGAACTGATGGGATACTTTTGAGCTTGTAGGCAATCCCATACTAATTATCTACAGGGACTGTCTGAGAAAGACCTATCTCTAGAACTTTGAGCTTCACCATTTCTATTACCTTGAAAGTAAGGTGAAGTTGACATAAGTTAAGCATGAGGAGAATCTATATGAGTTTCATAGAGAACCTTTTTATAGCACGACCTGAGACATGAAAGAAGGGAAACTGTTCCTAAAACATCTCATAGCTTCCTACATATAAGTGTGGTTCACAACACACCCATGCACAAGATTCTACTAGATACGGCTTTTTAGACTTCCTAGGGCACTATTGAACCTTAGACTCTGATACCAAGTTTGTAACACCCCAAATCCTGTACCCAAAATGCTATATGGTGCACATGACCCCAAAGGACCACAAGCTAACCCATTATTGATATCTATAAACTGAGTACTGAATAATAGTAATAGTATCATAAATGCAGAAACATAAACTCAAAGGGCCATAAGGTTCAATACTAGTAAATAACTGAAAAGTATGGTATAACGATACCAAAACAACTGAGATAACTGTCCAACATGCTATAGTCTGAAAGCCTCTAAACTGTCTGAATAAGGTGTTGATAGGACATGTCCCCAACTAAATCCAGCTACTGAAATAAACTAAAAACTGAAATAGTAATGTGATCATCATGTCCTAAAAAAATGAGGAATCATAGTTAACTCTGATCGCTGAACTGGAAGACTACTGGTTCTCTAGATGTTGTGCTTCTAAACCTATAGTATAAGACATCATAGCGCAAATGCATCAGTACTTTGAATGTGCTGGTATGCAAGTGAGGTGGGCTGAATGTAATAGGTTCATATGCATGAATATACTAACTGACTGAATAATATGAACATTATAATACATGAATGAATACACAACTATAACTGAGATCGTGATAATGCTGACTCATAAATTCTGATAGCATGGGTTTACTGATATCTGAGTACTAATACTGGGATACTGAATATGAATGAATGAATCTACTAAATCCTGAGAGACTGATGTTGTATCACTAATACAGGAAAGACTGTTCCCAATAGTTTTGATTATGAAGAACTGGTCTGATTGACTGTATCTGACAGTCCTGAGTCTAAATACTAATAACATGAGTTTCTTATAAATAATATACTATTAACTGAATTTGTGATAGCACAATTACTGAGTCTGAGTACTAATAACATGAGTGACTGTAGCTGATAGTCCTGATACCGATAGAACTAGCTCAGTTCTGCACTATACTAAGTTGACTGTATCTAACAGTCATGAGTTCTGTAGAACTATCTAAGTTCTATTACGGAGACTGAATGACTATATCTGACAGTCCTAATTCTGTAACTAAAATCATGGGATGTAGTTATCTAACAAACATGCCCTTAATTTTCCATTATGGCTGAGTTGGGGTCAAATATGTATCCCCATTTGGAAGGGTGTCAATACCGTACCACTGGAAAGTATAAGATGTGAATGAACCTCATCTTATAGTGTTCCCAAAAGAGAATGGTGGGGCCCTTATCTAGTAGTGTTTATCCACCTCATCAACCCTTATTGGACAGTCTTAATGTCTCAACCTATGATTGCTACATAGTTCTGCAATGTAAGGATAACTACTAAGAATCACACCCTCATCTGATAGTGTGTGTTCCCATCCTTGGGATCACTCGGTGCTAATTCCAACTCCTATCTGAATAGACTTTGAACATGATTAACAAAACTAAATATGGGTTGAGCTATTGAAATCCATTGACTGATGGAATATTACGGATATCAGACAACTGATTGATTTTATGAGATCATGGAGATTTCCTCAGATTACTAAAATCACAAAGATTACTGATGTTACTGAGACCACTGAGGTCACTAAGATTACTGTGATACTAAGATTTCTAAGATTTTTGAGATTTCTGGAAGAGACTAGAATGATACTGAATTTACTGAGTTTTCCTGAGTAAAGTACTGACTAAATTCTACTGATCATGGCTTGACTGAGATTATCGTGAAAACATGACATGGCTCTAGGCACACAACTAAATTGTCGGGTATAAGTACCCCCAGAACTCGATGGAAAGAAACTGACATAGCATGACTTACGTGAACACATAACCAACGACACAATTCATAATTCATATATTGAAGAACTTCATCAAACATGTTATATGCATAAACTTGTACAAACATGGGGATTTCATAATATCATGCAAGTTGGGCACTTTTCCTTCATATCGGCATTTAATCAAACACATGATAGGCATAATGTATGTAGACACCATTATTAAACAATTACACATCATGATTCAACATCTAATTTCATCATCCTAGGGTTTAATCATAGGTTCACATGAATATACATCTATACAAATCAATTCCACGTAGCATCAATCACCCAACATAGATTTGAATTCAATTGATCATCCTCAACATAAACAATATAAACCCAACATAAAGTTTATAAAGAAAATCTAAAATCTTGACTTAAGAAAATAGATTCTTGGGCTTCATGGACGAAAGAAGTCCATGAATGAACACTATGCATACCTGGGATATGATTTATTTAGGATTGACGGTGAAACCTTCTTGAATTTGAATCCCCAATAGAAACCCTAGCTAGTCTTTGAGAGAAGCTTGACAGAAACTAGTATATTTTAGGTGAAGAATGAATAAATCACGTGTTATTAGGTATATGTAGGGGTGGAAAATTAACCATTTTAACCCTGGATGCGACTTTAATTTCTGAGAAAATACGTGATGCGCCACTATCGCGCCAAGTCACTAGAAAGTGACAAATGGGAAATTGCATGGTGGCACGATACAGAGCTAACTCATTGCCACCTTGTCTGCGACCTGGAAGTTTGGCGTGACGTGCCACTATGGCGGAGCAACACTGGAAATTGACAATTGCCATTTCATCTATCTCTGCGATGCGCTGAAGGCTTAGGTGATACACTGTCTCACTAAAAAGTCTCTAATTCTTCACGCGGGTGTCGGATTTGAGCGGATTTAGTATCGATGGAAAGCTTATTCGATTCCCTATATGATAATAAGTGAAAATCTTGAAAATACCACATGTACAAAAGTGGATTCATCTTTCAAAGAAAGCTTCTAGAATTCTTGGGATAATTTTCAGGCTAGGAAAAGTATGGGGTATTACTGACCATCAGTTGGATGAGCACTGGCATGTAACTCAGGGAAAGTGATAAAACAATTTCATGTCAAAAATCAGTCAAACCATGTGCACACATTTATATATATAAATTTGTAAGATGTTGGGATAGAGTATAGGGTCATGAAATAAAAGTTTTAAGATTTAACCTAAACTGTGTAGCTCGATCCATCCTAAAGGTACCCATGGGCTATGTGGGTTCAGCTCCCCTTACTGAGAGCGCCCTAGTGCAAGTTAGCCACATGAACCAAGGAAAATCTGAGGGAAAACTAAAGCTACTAAGGTAATAGTCATCCAAAAATATATACATCAAGTGTGCATCAAGCACACAGTCATATCGACCCCTTACACCAGCAAACATGGTTTCTAGTATCCGTCTCTCCAGGATTTACCCCTTCATGATGAGCTACACGATTCCCTTTAAGAAAAAATTAAAACTATTTGCACATAAACCAATCCATTAACCTATGAGTCATTCATTAAGTCATTTACCACTTAGTATTATCATACCAATATACTTACAAGCTAAATTAATTATAACAAACCAATTAACACAACTAAATTGGACTCCCAAGTTCTATTTAAAACCCAAACCATGGCAACCAATGCCATCTAAATCCATGTTCATATCTATTTATCCATTAATGCAGTGTATTGGGTTCACAAGTAAGTTAAATCTTGCAATTTGTTGATATTTAAAACAAGTTAACAAGGTGGGTTGTGGTTAATGCAATTATTAAGCCAAATTTCATCCAATTTGGGGAAATCTGTCCCCCATTCCAACCATTTAAACAATTCAGTCCCAAAAACATTAATTTAAAGATTGAATAATCAATTGAAAACATGGGATAAGTAATTCAATAAGTAACAACCATAGTACCTCAACCCAGTTACTTAACCCAAAATTTAAATCACATGAAATCCATTCAATTAATGTAACAACGTATAATTCAAGTTTACGCAAAAGAAGCATGCCTTAAATACACAAGAAATTGAAGTCAATTTGATGTTTGGAGCCTGGATGATGAATGCATTATAAAACCCTTGAATGTTCTTGGGTTTTGAGTTTAAGAGAGAAAGAGAAAGGTTTGATCATTGAAAAATAAAGGGATTAGGATTATTTTATGTATAAATGTCATACAAGGGGTAAAAATAACAAAATCCCCTTACCCCAAGTGGAAAAAGAAAACTGCACGAAATTAAAATATTAGCGTGGCTTGCCAATATCGTAGAGTTTACCTGACATGGCCCAAACTAGGGCCTTGTCATAATGGGCATCCAAAGTCCAACCAGGATTGAGGACCGCCCTCGTTACCCAACCTAATCAACCAAATGCATAGCTTGAGTCAGATGAATTCCGACCATACAACAAGATAGCTTATTAATGCCACCTAAGACTCTGGGATAGGTCCATAACCGTGACCAACCCAAATAATTCCAACCATCCAATATCCAACCGATAACCAAAACCATAAACGAACCTATATATCCCATACCAAATGAGTTCCAATATAAATATGTATATAATCCAAAACAAAGGAGGGTGGAACAATCATAAATATAGTCTAACGGTATCAGTCCTAATACCAATGTCAATACTAAGTTTGACACCCGTACCGACACTATCCCTTCCAACCCATAGTTGTCACACAGAGCCTCAAGCCAAAAGAAAAGAAATACTCGGTTGGGACATGCCCCCAACCATAGCCAAAACCAATGTCTATGAAATGACCAAAGTATGTAAAAATATCCATGATATGAAATAGAGCCTTTTAGAATATGAAAGCTCACCACTTCAATCCAATCGAACTGATCCTGAATCCGATCACTAAGTAGGAGGAGTAGAATGGTCGATTCCAGCATCTCGTGGGGATACAGCTGCCCGAAGATGGGTAAGCTGGTGAACGCTAGCCAGTACTCATGATAAGGATAAAATAATGCCAACCTTTAAAACCAAGTAAACCAGCCATATTCATTCACAACCATACATACATATATATATAACCATGCTAGGAAAGGGAACTGGGTTTAGCATGCCATTAAATCCATTAACCTAGGTATGTGTAGCTTAACCATCCATTATCCACCTCCGGGCTATATGGTCAACTGTAACACCCCAAATAGGCCTCGATGTATGTAGCTGCACAAACTAGAGATATCATAGGAATAGGGGATTCCCAAGTACCCTTTACTCTCCAAAATACATATGTACAAGTGTACTTAGCAGATTCCTATGTACCGCATAAGTATCATATATAGTCGTTATGACTAATCCTTTTATTGTTAGACATAAGTTTCTAGTGTCCATCCATTGGACTCACACCTTCACGGTTAGCTATCATACCCTACCATTATTGCCCAGTTAAAACCATTACCACACAACCAAACCACCATTCCGTTTATCGTAACTAAGGCTATAAGTAGTGGTATCGTTATACCGACTATAGCTTGAAAGCAATGCCCTTATCCAATGTTTCAAAGATTAAGGGATTACTTTGTACCCACTGGTTTCATTATCAAGTTGACTTGGTGGAATCTCATGTACACCACAAGTGTTTCATTATTTAGTTTACTTAGGTGATTTATTTGTACCCCACAAGGATGTCCAATTAACCATAACCTCGACCACCAAATCTTACCATTATCCATTCCAAACCATTTAACTATTTACACTTTTTTGGGTTCCAATACCAAGTTAAACCATGCAATAGTTCCATTAAAAGTCCAACAATTTAACCAAAAACATTCTCATAGGCATTTTATAAACATGTTGGGGATATGGAGATTCCAAAGCCAAAACCAAGTACTAATTACCCATTCCTATGCAACCTAAAGTTGAAACCATCTTAATAAAATGAAAATGATAAGTAAAAGATATGGGAAAATCATTACCAACCATTATAACAAAAAAAAAACCAATATATAATTGAAAACCCAAAACCATACAACATTTTTGCCATGAAAACAATACATAAAACCTGCCTTTAGTTTGAACTAACAATGAGGGAGAAGTATATTTCCTTTGATTAAGAAGAAGATGAGAAAAAATCACACTAATGAGCCTCAATTAACCACCTTAAAGGAAACCCTAGCTTTTGCTTAACCCAATAGCCTTCAGAGATTTTAAAAGTGTTTAGAGTTTTTATTGATTGCAAAAAGGTTAATAAAGGCCCAAAAAGTATTTTAAGTCATGGGGTCCCAAGGAGTTCTAAGGGGAAATATCCAAAATACCCCTACTTAAATTGTATAAAAATCCTGTAAGTGGGTACGACCTCCCCCTTATCCATACCCTAGGATTTGAGTGGTACCCACCACTCATACCCCAAGCATAATCCTAACCTCCACATTGACCAACCTACGACTACAAAGTTCCACTCGTACTCAATCATATAATTGGTACCCATAAATTGTACCCTAGGCAGAATAAAATCAAAGGAGATTTGACAATGTCCATCATACGAGCTAATGGCGACTAGTACCCTTTCTTACGGCTAATGGTGAGCCACTCATACTCACACCAGAAACCAATCCAACCTACTAACCAAGACTGGTCAGCATACGACCAAGACCATACAAATCGTATCCCATCATACGACTAGTACCCTTAGTCGTATGATGTCCATAAACCAGAAATCTAGGAAATTTTCTAAGGGTAAGAACCTAGGGTATTTCAGTCTCCCGACTAGGATCATTCATCCTCAAATGATAGACAAGGTAGTATAAGCACGAATTACACCACAATATAACCATTCCAACTATTAACTAAGTTAGAAAATAAGGCACGAATTACACCCCAACATAACCATTCCAACCTATAACTAAGTTAGAAAACAAGGATGCTAGGAAATCAGCCTTCCCATAACCAAGTTAGGAAACAAAGATGTGATCAAGAACACATACCTTCGCATGAATATCAGGAAAAGAAAACTAATACGAATACATAGACTTCATGTCATCGTCCGCTTCCCAAGTAGCTTCTTCTACCGTATTGTTCCTCCCTAGAACCTTAACCAAAACTACATCCTTAGTCCATAACTAATGAACCTACCAATCCAAGACCTCAACCAGGATCTCTTCATAAGATAGACAATTCGAGATACTCAATCCTTCCAAAGGAACAACTGATGAAGGATCACCTATATACTTTCTCAACATAGAGATATGGTACCGAATGAATGAAGCTCAAACTAGAAGGAAACTCTAATTCATATGCCACGTTACCAACTCTCCTCAAAATCTCACAAAGTCCAGCATACCGGGGACTGATCTTCCCCCTTTTCTCAAACCATATTACTCCTTTCATGGGAGACACCTTTAGGAACACCCTATCCCCAACATCAAACTCTAAGTCACTTCTCCTTACATCTGTAAAGGACTTTTGGCTACTTTGGGCTTCCTTAAGCTTATCCCAAATGTCCTTTACCTTCCCTATAGCCTGATAAACCAAATTTTAGCCAAACATATCTGTCTCCCCAAGCTCAAACAACCCAATAAGATATCTACATCAACTTCCATACAATGCCTCAAAAGGGGCCGTTCTAATGCTGAATAGTAGTTATTATTGTAAGCAAACTCTACCAGAGGTAGATGATCTACCCAATAACCACCATAATCAATCACACACGCATGAAACATATCTTTCAATGTCTAAATAGTCTATTTTACTTGCCCATCCATCTGCGGGTGGAAAGCAGTACTCAGACTAACCTTGGTACCCAACCTCTTTTGAAATGACTGCCAAAAGTGTGATGAAAACTACATACCACGATTAGAGATAATCAAGTCAGGTACCGGATTCAACTTCACAATTTAATGGTGATACAACCTCTCTTAATCCTCAGCCAAAATGTTAGTTCTCGCTAGCAAGAAGTGACTCAACTTTTTCATCCTATCCACGATGACCCAAACCTAATCGAATTGATTTTGAGACTGAGGAAGACCGATAATGAAATCTATATTGATCACCTCCTATTTCAATTTCAATAATTTAATCTCCTGATATAAACCCCTAGGCCTCATATGCTCAACATTTATTTGTTGACACACCAAATATTTGGCCACAAAATCAGCCACATCTTTCTTCATACCATTCCACTAATACATCTCTTTGAGATCATGATAAATTTTTGTCAAACCGGGATGAACAACATAGCGCAATTTATGCGCCTCAGCTAATACCCTTTCTCACAACTCATCGATGTCCGTAACACATAACCTCTTTTGGTACCATAAGGTACCATCACCACTAATCTCAACTATCATTACCTTTTTTCCACCTACATCACCCTTGATTTTCAATAATATAGTGTCAAGTAATTGCTTCTTCTTGATCTCTGCACCAAGAGACGACCAAACCACTTCCTGTACCAACACACCACCATTCTCAAAATCCAAAAGGAAAACTTTAAGATGAGATAAGCGAGGAATATCTTTTACCAACTCCCGCCTCTCTATATCAACATAAGCTAAACTCCTTATGGACAACATGCTAAGAGCATCAGTAAAAACATTAGCCTTACATGGATGGTAGAGAAGACTCATGTCTTAGTTCTTGAGAAGCTCAAGCCATCTTTTTTGTAAAGGTTAAGCTCTTTTTGAGTGAACACATACTGCAGACTCTAATGATCAAAAAAGATGTCCACGTGCACTCCATACAAATAGTGCCACCAGATTTTCAATGCAAAGACCACCACTAACAGGTCCAGATCATGAGTAGGATAGTTCCTCTCATGTACCTTCAACTACCTAGAAGCATAGGCAATTACCTTACCATGCTGCTTCAAAATACAACCAAGTCACACATGAGACGTATCATAATAAACCATAAACCCTTTATTGATTCAGGAAATGTCAAAATTGGAGCCAAAGTTAGCTTATCCTTCACCTTCTCAAAACTACCCTCATAAGAATCCGACCAAGAGAACTTTACCTTCTTTTGAGTCAACTTAGGAAATAGGGTAGAAATCATCAAGAAACTCTCTACAAACCTCCTATAATACCTAGCCAAACACAAGCAGCTTTAAATATTGGTTGGAGTCATGAGTCTAGGCCACTACTTAACCGCTTCAACCATTTGCGGATCTACCATAATCCCCTATCTAGAAATAATATGACCCAAAAAAGTAAAAGCATTCAACCAAAACTCATATTTAGAGAATTTGGCATACAACTATTACACTTTCAATGTCTACAACACCACACAGAGGTAATTAGTATGATCTACCTCACTCTTAGAATACACCAGAATATCATCAATGAACACAACAAAAAAAAGATTAAGAAATTGAAGGAAGACCCTATTCATCAAATCCATAAATGTCATCGGGGATTTAGTCAAACCAAATAACATAACCAAAAACTCAAAGTGCCCATGCCGAGTATGAAAAGCTATCTTAGAGATATATACCTCCCTAAACTTAAGCTAATGATACCCATACCAAAGATCTATCTTAGAAAAAAATTTGGCACCTTGCAACTGATCAAACAAGCTATTTATCCTTGGAAGAGTATACTTATTTTTTACCATCACCTTATTCAACTGTAGATAATCAGTGCACAACCAAAAGGAACCATCCTTATTAGGCATGAATAACACTAGTGCACCCCACGGGGACACACTAGGATGGATGAAACCCTTATCCAAAAGATCCTTAAGTTGCTCCTTAAGTTTCCTAAACTCAGTCGATCCATTCTATAAGAAGGAATAGATATTGGACGAGTGTACGAAACCAAATCAATCACAAATTCAATCTCCCTATCAGGAGGAACACCAGGAAGATCATCCAAAAAGACCTCAAGAAAATCATACACTATCAGAACCAAATGTAAAGAATGACCTTCCGAGTTAAAGTCTTTAACCTGGAGTAGATAATAGTGACACCCTTTGGAGATTAATCTACGAGCTCTATGATATGATATAAACTTCCTCTTAGGAGCTAAGGAAGCACCCTCCTACTCAATAACTGGTTCACTAGAGAACCTAAAAGCAACCTTACGATTCCACCAGTCTAAAGACATGTAGTATGAGTTTAACTAATCCATCCGTAGAATGACATCAAAATCCACCATATCTAGTTCGACTAAATACACCAAAGTCTCCTTACTACCAACAGATACCATTTACCACTTATAGACTCATTTAGCAACCACAGAGTCACCTACCAGGATAGATATAGAAAAAGGATATGAAATAACCCCAGGATAAAAACCAAAATACATAGCCACAAATGGGGTCACATAAGAAAGAGTAGACCTTGAATCAAGTAAATAATTCATGTCACAAAAAAGAGTTGTAACATACCAGTGACGATATTAGGCAATGCCTTAGACTCTTATTAGGATGCTAGAGCATATAACCTATTCTAGCCTGTGTCGGTACTAGACGAAAAAATAGATGCAGAACTAGCACCCCTAGGTGCAGGAGCAGATGAAGAGGCAATTAGAACTTTGTTCGCTCCTGAAGCACCCTTACCAATCAAACAGTTTCTAAGAATATGGCTTGGCTGACCAAATTTAGAACACCAGTTTCTCACCTCATCACAGAAGCCCCGATGCAACCAAACATAGAACCTATAAGGAGGACATGATAAGGCCGACTGAGTCCCACTAGCCTAAGATTAGGAAACCTATGCCCCGAAGTTATCACCACCCTGATGACACCTATCATATGACTATTTTGGGTAAGGAGCACTAGTTGTGGAGAAAAAACTGAAACTCCTCCACTTCTTCTTTGGCCGCTTACCACCATCCCAACCACTTTATTGTTGACCATCCTACTTATCGAACCTGAACTTCTTACCCTACCTTTCCCCTACCTTAGCCTGATTTCTCTTCTTCTCTTCCACCTATTGAATATGAACCACCTTCCTAGAGATATCTATGTCCTTGATCAGTAATGTCGTCTAGCTTTTAAGGATCAAATCCCGAGATAGTCATAAAACAAAATTTCATATCCTGGCCCTCATATCAGACACTAATTTTAGAGCATACCTAGACAACTGGAAAAATTTAGAGGCATATTCCTTGACTAACATCTTTCCCTATTTAAAATTAACAAATTCCTCTTCCTTTACTTCCATTAATTCTTAAGGAAAGTGGCGGTCTAGAAAAGCATTAGATAAGGTCTCCTACAGATAAGACTCATCAACCTTACCCCTTGCCTTCCCACATTCCTTGTACCATTGGTATGCCACATCCTTTAGCTAATAGGCAGCAAAATTCAAGCATTCCATATTTGTGGCCTGCACCACTCTAAAGATCTTTTCCATTTTATCCAGAAAACCATAAGGATCCTCCTCCACCTTAAAATTAGTAAAAGTTCAAGAATTTAACTTCATAAAAGCTATGGATTTATCATGTCTTCTTGAGGTGCCTAAGGAGGAATAGATGGAACAAATGGAACTCCATAAATATTAGGGACTAGACCCTAGACTAATTATAGATTACCTGAGTAGATTATGTCCCATTAACATCATACCTAATTGGTACAAAGGAGTTTCGGTGAACTTCAGATCATCAAGGCATAATCTGAAAAAAGAACAAATGGAATTAGAGATAATTCCAGGGCTCAGACCCTAAGCTTGAAAATTGAACGCAAAGAAGAGAAATATTTCCTAATTGTCTCGTAGCCTCTCCTGAATGAGTGTGGGACATTACACATCGTTAAAAGAGAGTCTACTCAACACGGCTTTATGGAATCCCAATTGACCATGAACTTAATAATTTGATACCAACTTAACACGTCCCAAACTAGGACCTTGTTATAATGGACATCCCAAGTCCAACCAGGATCGACGATCACCCCCGTTACCCAACCCAACCAACCAAATGCATATTTGAGTAGGATAAATTCTGACCATACAACAAGATAGCATATAAGTGAACCTGAGGCTCTGGGATAGGTCCATAACTGTGTCTAACTCAAATAAGTCCAACTGTCTAATACCCAACCGATAACCAAAACCATAAATTAATCCATACATCCCATTACAAATGAGTTATAATATAAATATACATATATATAATCAAAAAAAAAGGATAGAACAAGCAAAAATTTAGTCCAACAGTATTAGCGCTAATACCAATGCCAATACTAAGTCTGACACCCCTACTGACACTGCCCATTCTAGTCCATAGTTGTCACACAAAGCCTTTAACCAAAAGAAAAAAATATTTGATTGGGATATGCCACCAACCATAGCCAAAACCAATGTCTATAAAATGACCAGAGTATGTAAAAACATCCACGATAAGAAATAGAGCCTTCCTGAATATGAAAGCTCACCACATCAATCCAACTGAGTTGATCTCATATGCGATAACTAAGCAAGAGGAGTAGAATGGTCGGTTCCTGCATCGCGTAGGGATACAACCGCTCAAAGATGGGTTAGGCGGTGAACACTAACAAGCAGTCAGGATAAGGATAAAATATACCAACCTATAAAAACAAGTAAACCAACCATTTGCATTCACAATCATACATACATATATATAACCATGTTGATAAAGAGAACCGGGTTTAGCATGCCTTTAAATCCTTTAACCTGGATTTGTGTAGCTTAACCATCCTAGAACTACCCATGGGCTATGTGGGTCCAGTGTAACCCCCTGAACAGGCCTCGATTCGTGTAGCCGCATGAACCAAAGATACCATAGGAGTAGGGGATTTCTGAGTAACCTTCGCGCTCCATGATACATATGTACAAGTGTACTTAGAGGATTCTCATATCCCTCGTAAATATCATATATGGTCGTCATGAACAATCCTCATATCGGCAAACATGTGTTTCCAGTCTACGTCCACTGGACTCATACCTTCACTATTAGTTGTCACACTCCGCCATTATTGCCCAGTTAAAACCATTACTATTTAACTAAACCACCATTCCTTTTATTGTTAACCAAGGCTATAAGTAGTGGAATCATTATACCGACTATAGCTTGCAAGCAAAGTCCTTAGCCAACCTTTCAAAGATTAAGGGATTCCCTTCTAACCATAGGTTTCATTATCAAGTTGACTCAGGGGAGTCCCATGTACCCCACACGTGTTTCATTATTAAGTTTACTTGGAAGATTCCTTTGTACCCCACAAGGATGTCCAATTATCCATAATCATGACTACCAAACCTTACTATTTAACCATTCTAAACCATTTGAACTATTTACACCATTTAGGGTTCAAATACTAAGATAAACCATGCTATAGTTCCATTAAAAGTCCAACAATTTAACCAAAAATATTCTCATAGGCATTTTATCAAACATGTTGGGGGCATAGTATTTCCAAAGCCAAAACCAAGTACCAATTATGCATTCCTATACAACCAAATGTTCAAACCTCCATAATAATATGAAAACCATAAGTAAAAGACATGGGAAAACCATAACCAACCATTATAACCAAAATCCCCAAAGTATAATTGAAAACCCAAAACCATACATTATTTATGATATAAAAACAATACATAAAATATGCCTTTAGTTGGAAGGAGATTAAACACTGTCCAACATACGAGCCAATGGTACGACTCGTACCCTATCTTACATCTCATGGTGAGCCACTCGTACTCACACCAAAAACCAATCTAAACCACCAACTAACACCAGTCAGCATACGACTAAGACCATACCAACTGTATCCCCTCATACAACTAGTACCCCTAGTCGTATAATGTCCAACAACTAAAAATTCAGGAAATTTTCTATAGGTCAAAACCCAGGGTGTTTAATTAACCTTCATGCCATGCCAATATTACAGAAGTTAGCCTCCATGATAAACTAATATCGCGGAGGTTAACATCTGTGACACAGATTTATCGTGGACCCTCACTGCCTCAGGGTCCCAAAATGACCCCAAACCCCTTTTGAAAAATCAAAAACTTTCCCAAAATACCCTTTTAATATCGCTAAGCATATTTCTTGTCAAAAATCAATATTTTGTAAGCGGGAGGGTCAAAAATAAAATGATTAAAATTTTTTAGGGGTCTTACATTATCCCCCCTTAGGATCATTTGATCACAAATAATGAGTTAGGATACTTTTAGCATGAGAATAGGATGAATACACCCAAATCAAATGAAAATTTTGGAATGTGACAAGAAGAAAATGAAACTCATACCTTAAGCACTTTCTTCTAACCCGAGGAACAAGAATAAGTATTTGGCTTTTATATCTTCCTCAGCTTCCCATGTAGCCTCTTCTACCTTTTGATTCCTCCAAAGAACCTTCATTGAAGCAATGTCCTTTGTCTTTAATCTATGAAATCACCTATCCAATATTTCAATTGGGATTTCCTCACAAGATAAGAAATCTATAACACCAGTGTCCTTAATCGCCACTATCATAGAAGTATCACCTACACACTTTCCAGTAATTACACATGAAAGATGGGATGGATAGAGCCCAAATTCAGAAGCAAGTCCAACTCATAAGCAATATTCCCAATTATTATCAAAATCTGATAAGGACCAACATAATGGGTGCTAAGCTTTCCCTTTTTCCAAAACCTTATGACTCCTTTCATAGGAGACACCTTTAAGAATGCCCAATCACTTACTTCAAACTCCAATTCTCTTTGCCTTACATCTGCATAAGACTTTTGGCGACTCTGGGTAGTCTTAGTTCTTTCTTTAATAACCTTCACCTTCTCCGTGGCTTGGTTAACCAATTCAGGACCAAACAACCTAGTCTCACCAACTTCAAATTACCTAATAGGAGACCTACACCTTCTACCATAAAGAGACTCAAAAGAAGCCAACTGAATGCTAGAACAATAACAATTATTATACTCAAACTTAGTAAGAGGAAAATGATCAACCCAACTCCCTCTAAAATTAATAACAAAGCCCCTTAGCATATCCTTCGAAGTATAGCTTGTACATTCCGACTGTCCATTTATTTGAGGGTGGAAAGCAGTGCTAAGGTTTACCTGCATACCCAAACCTTTGTAAAACAAATGCTGGAAGTGAGATAAAAACTGTCTACCTCAATCTAAAATAATGGACATTAATGCACCATGAAACTTCATAATATCTTGAATGAACAACATAGCATAATTCTCTCTTAAGTAGTTAGTCCTCACAGTCAAAAAGTGGGCAAACTTAGTCATCCTATCCATAATGACCCAAATAGAATCATAATGGTTTCGAGACAGCAAAAGACCTATAATGAAATCCATACTAATCATCTACCACTTCCACATGTGCATCTCTATCTCTTGAGGCATGCCACCAGGACTCAAATGCTCAATCTTGACCTACTAACAAATCATACACTTAGCCACAAATTTCACCACATATCTCTACATATTGTTTCACTAATAGATTTCCTTTGAGTGGTAGTACATCTTAGTCAAATCCAAATGAACGGTATATCTAGACTTATAAACCTTAGTAAAAATTCTTTTCCACAATCCATCAATATTAGGAACACAAAATCATCCTTAATACCTCAGAATACCATCTCCCTCATTATTCTGTTGATCCCCACATTGCTTTGAATATAAAAATGTCTTATTTTGCCTCTCTCCTATCTCTGCCATTTCTTTTTCTCATCCTCAACCTACTACATATAAACCACCAGCCTGGAGATATCAATATCATTATTTAATATAGAAGACTTTCATTCAATATAAAATCATAGGACAAACCAAAATATGAAAGTTCTTATTTAGGACTCATGTTAACCACTAACTCTGGAGCATAGCGGGACAACTGCTGAAATTTCAGAGCATACTCTTTGACACTCATCATCCCTTTCTTTAAGTTCAAAAACTCTTTAACCTTAGCTTCCCTCAACTCCTATGGAGAGAAGTGACCAAGAAAGGAACCCAAAAACTCATCCCATACCAATGGCTCTGCATTATTACCTCTCGACAGTTCCCACTCCTCATACCACTGATAAGCTACATACGTTAACCTATACCCAGCAAATAATAAACCCTCAGAATTAGCAGAATTTATCACCCTTAAAATCTTTATATCTCAGCAATTAACCTATAAGGATCCTCCTCAACCTTAAAGCCTATATAGGTTGGGATATTCAACCTTATAAAATGGCAAACCTAAGTAACCTCAGATGAATAAGCAACAAAATGAACACAATCAGACTGACAAGACTGTGATGACACCAACTGAGTAAACATATAAAAAGAGTGATGGAACTCCATATTATATATATCTCTATGAGGTGACTGGGCATAAGTATCACTAGTCCATAAATCCCAAGAAGGACTAGTAGGGACCAAAAAAACTCTACATAAAGCGGTACAATCAGGAGCGGGGACTCTAGATCTGGTCTACACTCTATAAATAAGATGAGTTCACTCTACATTGTCCTCAAGTAGGACAAAAGGTCCAATAGAGTTTCTACAAATATTAGATCTTTGTGGAGGCATGATCTAAAATACAAGGAAGTAAGGAGTTAGAGAAGTTTCATAACACTAGACTTTATTGCTCGAAATAGAACACAAGAAAAGGAAACACTGCTAAATGCCTTATAGCTTTCCCTAATAAGTGTGGTGTGCTACATACCCGAAAAAGACTCTAGTAGACATGGATTTATGCACACCCAATGACCCTAAACCTGGATCTAATACCAAGCTTTTCATGACCTGAACTAAGGCCTGGATGTGATAAGTATGTCAAGCCCACCATGGACTAGATACCACCCACTTAACCTAACCTCAAGATCTTAATAATAACAATAAAGTGAACTCTAATAAAGATAGTAATCAAAGATAAATATATCAAATGAAAGTTCTAATAATCCAAAACCAACCATCCGACCAACACCTATCCACGAAAGCCTCTAAATCCAGAATAACATTTAAGTCAGGTCATGCCCCCGACTTTGACCAAAAGAATCACAAAGTACTATCACAATAAGGAAAGAATAATGAAATAACAAGGCCTTCCAAAAGATGGAGGTACACTACTTTAGAACAACTCAATAGACGTGCTCAACTACCTAACATTGTAGAGGAGTAATAGAAAAGTCTTTAGACCCAGCATCATGAAATGATATAGAATCTAAGGATGATAAATGGTATAAGCACTGGCATGTAACTCAAAAAAAGTGATAAAATAATGCCATATCTAAAATTAGTCAAACCATATGTACATATTTATATATATAAGATGTCAGGATATGGTAAAGGGGCATGAATATGAGAGTTTAAAGATTTAACCTGAACTATGTAGCTCAATCCATACTAAAGGCACTATAGGCTATATGGGTTCAGCTCCCCCTACTAAAAGGTCCCCAGTGCGTGTTAGCCGTACATGATCAAGTGGGAAAACTTAATCCACCAACAAAATAGTCATTCCAAAACATATACATCAAGTATGCATCAATCACATGATCATGTACACCCCTAACACCGGCAAATGGGGTTTTCAGTATCCGTCCCTCTAGGACTCACTACACAATTTCCTTTATGCCCAAATTAAAACAACGTTCACATAAACAAATCCATTAAACTAGGAATCATTCATCAAAGAATTTACCACTTGGCATCATCATATCAACATAATTTCAAGCTAAATTAATTATGCCAAACCTATTCGGACAACCAAATTGGAGTCCTAAGTTCCATTTAAAATCCAAACCATGGCCACCAAGGCTATCCAAATCAATTTTATATTAATTTATCCATTAATACAATGCATTGAGTTTATAAACAAGTTAAACCATGCAATTTCTCTATATTCAAAACATGTTTACAATGTGGGTTGGGGTTAATGCAATTTTAAAGCTAAATCTCATCCAATTTGGGGAAATTATGTTCCTTATTCATACCATTTAAACAATGTAACAATTCAGTCCCAAAAAATTCAATCTAAAGCATGAATAATCAATTAAAACATGGGACAAATAATTAAATCAGTAACAACCAAAACTGCTTAACCCAATTTCAAACCCCATAATTTAAATAATAAGAAAATCCATTCAATTAATTCCACAATGTAAAATTCAAGTTTAGGGAAAAGAAACATGTTTGAAATACACAAGAAATTAAAGTCAATTTGAAGTTTGGTGCCTAGATGATCAATGCACTATAAACCCTTAACTGTTCTTAGGTTTTGAGTTTAAGAGAGAAAGAGAATTTTTTGATCTTTGAAAACTTGAAGTAATAGGGTTATTTTATGTTTAAAGGTCATACAGAGGGTAAAAAGACTAAAATCCCCTAACCCTAAGTGAAAAATAAAAACTAGACGAAATTAAAAAAACTGGTGTGGCACGCTAATATTGCAGATATTAGCCTCCATATCACACAAATATCTTAGAGGTTAATGTAACGCCCCGAATATGGTACCCGAAACACTTCACGGTACTCATGACCCTGAAGAACCACAAGCTAACCCATGAATGATATCTGTACCTGAACACTGTATAAAATACTGTATAAATGTGAAAACATGAACTGAAAGGCCTTAAGGTTCGAACCTAAAACATAACTGCTAAATCATAATATATGGATGGGGTATGAAATACCCAAACACTGAATTAACTGTTTAAACATGATAGTTTGAAAAGCCTCCTCTAACTGACTGAATTGTTTGAATAAGAAGTAGATGGGACATATCCCCAACTAAATCCAACTAATAAATTAATTAATGTGATAATAATGAATGGTTATGTCCTCGAAGGATGAGGACTCACTGCTATCTCTGACTACTGAGACTGGAATGCTACTAATGCTCTGGAGCTCGTGCTTCTAAACCTATGGTATAAAACACCATAGCGCAAATGTGTCAGTACTTTGAATATACTGGTATGCATAGAAGGTAGGCTAAATGCAAAGGGTTCACATGCATGAACCATACTAACTGACTGGATAATAAAAACATGAGAATACATGCATGAATACATAATAACTGTAACTGAGTTCAAGATAACAT
>NW_025859073.1:28954-58608 GCF_002878395.1 Capsicum annuum
GCTTTATATACAAATACACCAGTATATCTCTTATCTATACTATAACATTTTACACAGATAGCAAAACTTGTTACCATTGGCTTCTACGGTAGGTGATATTTTGCACTACTCTAAATCAATATGCATTATCCCATTACACATCATTCCATACAGCATCTGAAGCATCCATATGCCCCTCGATAATGTTCTAGTTCCCATGAGTTTGGAATGGACTAGAATTGCACTAGTGCCGGGATGTGCATCAGGGCCTAGGGGTGAACTTTGTTGGGATTTTTGTTTAACCAACGACAATGTCAACACAAATTATGTTAGCTATCCATATAATAACCCTGATCGATCAAACAGCTATAATAGATATATGTTTATGACTTATCATGTCATCTATCCTTAGTACTTCTCCACAAAGTATCTAAAGGTTAAATAAAGAGGTATTGGTTAATCAAGAACTATTTAGGTGTAAAGGAAGTCGTAAGTGAACATATACCTGATGGAGCGCCGATATGCACATGTGAAATGCTTGGGTATTCTGGTCTATCAATATCATTGGATAGTTAGTAAAATCTTTACCAAATCTCTCATGACTCGAACCAGGGCTTGGTCATGTCAAGTATCTCATGCCTAGCATAAATTAGAGACCACGCCTTTAACCTAACCTCAAGAGAACAATAATAACAATAAAGCAGAAGCAAATAAAGATATTAGTCAAAGAGAAATATATCAAATGAAAGTTCTAAGAATCCAAAACCAACCATCCAACCACACTTATCCAAAATCAAACATCCAACCATCCAAAATAAAAGCCTCTAAAACTAAAACATATATATGTCAAGACATACCCCCAACTATGACCAAAAGAATGCAATGTACTATGACAATAAAGAAAAAATAATAAATTGACAAAGACTTTTGAAGGATGGAGTCTCACCACTTCATAGCAACATAATAGGCATGCTCAACCACCTAACGTGGCACAAAAGTAATAGAAAAGTCTTCGAACCTTATATCATAAAATAATGTAGAGTCCTATGACCGTGTAACACCCCAAATCTGGTACCCAGAACGATACACGGTGCCAATGACCTCAAAGGACCACAAGCTAACCCATGACTAATATCTGTAAAGTGAGCACTGAATAATAGTAATAATATCGTAAATGCAGAAACAAGAATTGAAAGGGCCATAAGGTTCAATACTAGTATATAACAGAAAATTATGGTATAACAATATCAAACCAATTGAGATAACTATCTAACATGTCATAGTCTGAAAGCCTCTAAACTGTCTGAATAAGGAGTTGATGGGACATGCCTCTAACTAACTCCAACTACTAAAATAAATTGAAAACTAAAATAGTAATGTGATCATCATATACTCGAAGGATGAGGACTCACTGCAAACTCTGATCGCTGAACTGGGATGCTACTGGTTCTCTGGAGCTTATGTTTCTAAACCTATGGTATAAGACACCATAGCGCAAATACATCAGTACTTTGAATGTACTGTTATGCAAGTGAGGTAGGCTGAATGTAATAGGTTCATATGCATGAACAATACTAACTGACTGAATAATATGAATGTGAGAATACATGCATGAATACGTAACTATGAGATCGTGATAATACTAACTCATAAATTCTAATAACATAGGTTTCCTAATATCTGAGTATTGATACTGGGATACTAAATATGAATGACTAAAACTAATAAATACTGAAAGACTGATGTTGTATTACTAATACAGGAAAGACTGTTACTGACAGTTTTGATTATGAAGAACTGGTCTGATTGACTGTATCTGACAGTCCTGAGTCTGAATACTAATAACATGAGTTTTGTATAATTAATATACTTTTAACTGAGTTTGTGATAACATAATTACTGAGTCTGAGTACTGATAACATAAGTGACTGTATATGATAGTCCTGATACTAATGGAACTAGCAACTTGCGCACTGTACTGAGTTGACTATACCTAATAGTCCTAAGTTCTGTAGAACTATTTGAGTTCAATTACTGAGAATGAATGACTATATCTGACAGTCCTGATTTTATAAATGAAACTATGGGAAGTAGTTATCTAACCGACATGCCCCTAATATGCCATTATGGCTGAGTTGGGTTCCAATCTATAACCCTAATTAAAAGGGTGTCAACACCGCGCCACTGGTAAGGACAAGATGTGGATGACCCTCATCTGATAGTGTCCCCAAAAGAGAATGGTAGGGCCCTTATCTGACAGTGCTTATCCACCTCATCAACCCTCATCGGACAATGTTGATGTCTTAATCTATGCTGGCTACATAGTTCTAGAATACAAGGATGACTTCTACGAATCACACCCTTATCTAATAGTGTGTGCTACCATCCTTCGGTTTTAGCTCAGAGCTAATTCCTACTCCCATCTAAATAAACTCTGAATATGATTCACTAAAATAACACATGGGCTGAGAACTAAATTCCATTGATTGATGAAATATTACTGATATAAGATAACTGACTGATTTCATGAGATCATGGAGATTTTTTGAGATTACTGAGATCACAGAGATTACTGATGTTACTGAGACCACTGAGGTCATTGAGATTACTGAGCTACTGAGATTTTTAAGATTTCTGAGATTTTTGGAAGAGACTAGAATGATGCTGAATTTACTGAGTTTTCCTGAGTAAAGATACTGACTAAATTCTACTGATCATGGCTTGACTGAGATTATCGTGAAAACATGACATGGCTCTAGGCAAACAACTAAATTGTTGGATACAAGTATCCCCAAGACTCGATGGAAAGAAACTGACATAGCATGACTTACGTGAACAATGACCAATGACACAATTCATAATTCATATATTGAAGCACTTCATCAAATATGTGATATGCATAAACTTGTACAAATATGGGGATTTCATAATATCATGCAAGTTGGGCACTTTTCCTTCTTATAGGAATTTAATTTAGCACATGATAGGCATAATGTATGTAGACACCATTATTCAACATCTAATTTCATCATCCTACGGTTTAATCATAGGTTCACATGAATATACATTTATACAAATCAATTTCATATAACATCAATCACCCAACATGGATTTGAATTCAACTATCGCGCCAAGTAACTGAAAAGTGACAAATGGGAAATTGTACGGTGGTGCGACGTAGAGCTATCGCGTTGCCACCTTGTCTGCGCCTAGAAGTTTGGTGCGACGAGCCTTTATCACGGAGAAACATTGGAAATTGACAATTTCAATTTGAGCTATCTCCACAATACGCTGAAGGCTTAGGTGATACACTGTCTTACTAAAAAGGCTTTAACTCTTCAGTCGGTTGTCATATTTGGGCGAATTTGGTATCGATGGAAAGCTTATTCGATTCCCCACATGATAAAAAGTAAAAATCTTAAAAATACCATGTGTACAAAAATGGATTCATCTTTCAAAGAAATCTTCCAACATTCTTGGGATACTTTTCAAGCTAGGAAAAGTATGGGGTATTACAATATCTCTCCCTTGAGAACATTCATCCTCGAATGAGACTGAGTGAGAGGGAATGAATACAAACTAACGTACATACTGAACATGACTGGCTGGAACATGATTTCATGACTGACATGACTAATGGCTGAAACACACATACTGAACATGCATATTTGATACATCACTAATAAGCTGAATTTATGCATATCTGATGCATGACTGACAATTAACTTATGAGTACATAACTGAATATTCTGATGAACTAAATTTATCACAGTAAGAATACATGTCTAATGCATAATTACATATCTGAACTGATATATGAATGCATGGATGAATAAGCAAGGGTATTTGGTACCAAGTTTATGATGAACACTGAACATGAAACTCAGTAAGACTAAGGAGAACTGTTATCTTAACCCGAAATGCTAATGAACCCGAGATCATCTTACTAAATATGCATAAGCATAAATATGAGAACCTAACTGAGTCTGGTCTGATACGTGACATACGAACTGAACATCATGAACTAAACTGAACCTCTGAATACCTAGCCCACAGCTGAGGTTGGGACTTTGAGGGTCAACTTATGAGTACCCTCTACTCTAAACTATATTCTTTATGCAAAAAAACTTAGTTTAAGGTATGAGATCATTTAGGAATTATGGGGTATCTCCCCTTTGGGACACTAGGCCCCTCGAAGAATACTGGCTTTGCGGCGATATTGAAGACTGATGCACAAGACACCTAGAAGCTGAGTTGTGACTGATTAGCTGAGATTTGAAATTGAGGCATGATACATAAACTAGGATGAGCTTGCATCTATATAGTCGGTTCATTTTAGAATGGTTACATTCATGAGGCTTAAGATAGTACATCTAGATGGAAGGGATGAAAACCTAAACCATGCAAACTTGTTCGCCTGACTGATAGACTAACTTTCTAGTTTTATGGACTTACTCATGCTGAAAACTTACGCTCAATTGAAACGTTATTATGACACACTTTCTCTATAGTTCTAATGACTATAGGGCGTAGGGAAATCTTGGCCTTGTCTAAACAAGACAGCTGAATAAGAAAATCATCACATGGATAAAGTTTAGTAAGATAAGTTGGGGCCTACGAATACTATTTAAGATGAAATAACTAAGTCTCTAGCACTGCAACTGATGCTACTGAAAAGATTCACATGGGTGCTGAACACGAGTGCATAAATATACTAACTTAGCTGATTAAATGGATAGCTAATAGCTGAATACTGGGCGTGTAAGACTGAACTGTACTTAGACTTGAATAACTGGACTGCAACTGCAGAGCATCATGTATGGGAGATAAGGACTGACTGGTTGACATGAGATACTGAGCATGAACTGAAGGTAATTGTATTATTTGAGAATGCAACACCAAGAGTACTACATATTTCGAGAACAGTCTTGTAAATTAAGGTACTGGAAGGCTGACAATTGAGTAGCTAATAGTTGTACGCTATGGTCGAGTTAACCTAAAACTGAACTAAGTTACCGACCTGATTACTGAACCAGGACTAGGACTGAGATTATAGATAAGACAGTAATTGAGACCTTAACAGTAACTAAGACTGTAAGTGGGTCTGAATACTAGTTTCTGATAACTAAGGTTTATACTGGTACTGAAGTGCTTAATTTTGAGACTGAACACTGATTACTGAGTACTAAACACTAAAATTGTAACTGAGATATCAACTAAAATCTGATAGTTACAAGACGAGGGCTAACATAAGTCAGGGATTCGAATGCACACTCACACTCTGTACTTTCCCAACTTCTAAATACAACCTCTTACTAGCCATTTACCTGCTCACTAACATGAAATTCAAGCCTATCTTTACCACTACACCCTCATGTAAAATAAGCATGCAACAACCTTGTCTTAACATAAAATATCCACTCTCTCCCTTCTAAGCAACTACTCTCCACTACACTAGTTTCACAATGAGAGCTCACCGAAGGGTTAAATCAGGAGGACATGAAGCATGAATGGACACTAATTGAACTTGACACTTGACTGAAGCCTAAGAAAGAGAATATAAATATCATGGATTCTCCAAGGGGTCTAAACTGAAGATATGTGTAACATAGTCTGAATTTAATTGATTAGTAGAGGTGTAGAATGAGCCATGGAAGCTGAATATACTGTAAAACATAATATGTGTACATAAGTCCTGAGCTGTATGACATGATTTTGGAGTTTTCTGCATTCGTGGGACATGATTTATATTACTGAGGGGAATAGAATTTAACTCCTTATGGTGGGAACTGGAATTGTACATGATTTTTTAGAAAGCGTATGAATATAAGTTGTTTTCTTTGAACTGAGATGAGAAGCATGTGTAGGCATCATGTTGATTGAAGTACAAAACTTTACATTAAGATAAGGATGGGTCGAGAATCATCTTCCCTTACTGCTTTTCTATATGTACTGGCATTAGTACTAAGATCTGAGAGCCTACTCGGTCACTTGATCTGTTATCTCTACCTTAGCTTTAAGCTATCATCATAAGTCTATGAGCACTTTACTAAACTCTGAACTAAACTGCAATCATTATCACCTACTAATACTCTGTTTAATATATTTTACCTTATTAAACACATTATCTGCTCCTGTTTCTTTATATACTACTAATACCACATCACCTCAATCACATCCACACCTTCATACTTACTATCAAGTCAATAACTTAAGTGCTAGCTTACACTTTTCAAGCCTAATGATTTACTCTGGTACATCTATCCCAATGAATACATAATCTGTTCAACCTGGATAATGTTATCCCAACTCTACTACTGCTAAACTCCTGAGTTCATGCTTCTAACTCTAGGTCATATGCTATCATAGGATTCTGAGAAAGGATCTGATGACATATGAGTTCTCATGATCATAAAAAAGAGTTATACAACTTTAGAGGATAACTGAACTGATGGGATACTTTTGAGCTTGTAGGCAATCCCATACTAATTATCTACAGGGACTGTCTGAGAAAGACCTATCTCTAGAACTTTGAGCTTCACCATTTCTATTACCTTGAAAGTAAGGTGAAGTTGACATAAGTTAAGCATGAGGAGAATCTATATGAGTTTCATAGAGAACCTTTTTATAGCACGACCTGAGACATGAAAGAAGGGAAACTGTTCCTAAAACATCTCATAGCTTCCTACATATAAGTGTGGTTCACAACACACCCATGCACAAGATTCTACTAGATACGGCTTTTTAGACTTCCTAGGGCACTATTGAACCTTAGACTCTGATACCAAGTTTGTAACACCCCAAATCCTGTACCCAAAATGCTATATGGTGCACATGACCCCAAAGGACCACAAGCTAACCCATTATTGATATCTATAAACTGAGTACTGAATAATAGTAATAGTATCATAAATGCAGAAACATAAACTCAAAGGGCCATAAGGTTCAATACTAGTAAATAACTGAAAAGTATGGTATAACGATACCAAAACAACTGAGATAACTGTCCAACATGCTATAGTCTGAAAGCCTCTAAACTGTCTGAATAAGGTGTTGATAGGACATGTCCCCAACTAAATCCAGCTACTGAAATAAACTAAAAACTGAAATAGTAATGTGATCATCATGTCCTAAAAAAATGAGGAATCATAGTTAACTCTGATCGCTGAACTGGAAGACTACTGGTTCTTTAGATGTTGTGCTTCTAAACCTATAGTATAAGACATCATAGCGCAAATGCATCAGTACTTTGAATGTGCTGGTATGCAAGTGAGGTGGGCTGAATGCAATAGGTTCATATGCATGAATAATACTAACTAACTGAATAATATGAACATGATAATACATGAATGAATACACAAATATAACTGAGATCGTGATAATGCTGACTCATAAATTCTGATAGCATAGGTTTACTGATATATGAGTATTGATACTGGGATACTGAATATGAATGAATGAATCTACTAAATCCTGAGAGACTGATGTTGTAGCACTAATACAGGAAAGACTGTTCCCAATAGTTTTAATTATGAAGAACTGGTCTGATTGACTGTATCTGACAGTCCTGAGTCCAAATACTAATAACATGAGTTTCTTATAATTAATATACTATTAACTGAATTTGTGATAGCACGATTACTGAGTCTGAGTACTAATAACATGAGTGACTGTATCTGACAGTCCTGATACCGATGGAACTAGCTCAGTTTTGCACTATACTAAGTTGACTGTATCTGACAGTCATGAGTTCTGTAGAACTATCTAAGTTCTATTACTGAGACTAAATGACTATATCTGACAGACCTAATTTTGTAACTAAAATCATGGGACGTAGTTATCTGACAAACATGCCCTTAATTTTCCATTATGGCTGAGTTGGGGTCAAATCTGTAACCCCATTTGGAAGGGTGTCAATACCGTACCACTGGTAAGTATAAGATGTGAAGGAACCTCATCTTATAGTGTTCCCAAAAGAGAATGGTGGGGCCCTTATCTGGTAGTGTTTATCCACCTCATCAACCCTCATTGGACAGTCTTGATGTCTCAACCTATGATTGCTACATAGTTTTGCAATGCCAGGATAACTACTAAGAATCACACACTCATCTGATAGTATGTGCTCCCATCCTTGGGATCACTCAGTGCTAATTCCTACTCCTATCTGAATAGACTCTGAACACGATTAACAAAACTAAATATGGGTTGAGCTATTGAAATCCATTGACTGATGGAATATTACGGATATCAGACAACTAATTGATTTCATGAGATCATGGAGATTTCCTGAGATTACTAAAATCACAAAGATTACTGATGTTACTGAGACCACTGAGGTCACTGAGATTACTAAGCTACTAAGATTTCTGAGATTTCTGAGATTTCTGGAAGAGACTAGAATGATACTGAATTTACTGAGTTTTCCTGAGTAAAGAGACTGACTAAATTCTACTGATCATGGCTTGACTGAGATTATCGTGAAAACATGACATGGCTCTAGGCACACAACTAAATTGCCGGGTATAAGTACCCCCAGAACTCGATGGAAAGAAACTGACATAGCATGACTTACCTGAACACATAACCAATGACACAATTCATAATTCATATATTGAAGAACTTCATCAAACATGTTATATGCATAAACTTGTACAAACATGGGGATTTCATAATATCATGCAAGTTGGGCACTTTTCCTTCATATCGGCATTTAATCAAACACATGATAGGCATAATGTATGTAGACACCATTATTAAACAATTACACATCATGATTCAACATCTAATTTCATAATCCTAGGGTTTAATCATAGGTTCACATGAATATACATCTATACAAATCAATTCCACGTAGCATCAATCACCCAACATAGATTTGAATTCAATTGATCATCCTCACCATAAACAATATAAACCCAATATGAAGTTCATAAAGAAAATCTAAAATCTTGACTTAAGAAAATAGATTCTTGGGCTTCATGGACGAAAGGAGTCTATGAATGAACACTATGCATAACTGGGATATGATTTTTTTAGGATTGACGGTGAAACCTTCTTGAATTTGAATCCCCAATAGAAACCCTAGCTAGTCTTTGAGAGAAGCTTGACAGAAACTAGTATATTTTAGGTGAAGAATGAATAAATCACGGGTTATTGGGTATATATAGGGGTGGGAAATTAACCATTTTAACCCTGGATGCGACTTTAATTTCTGAGAAAATTTCCTGATTTTCATCCTTGGCGCGATGCGCCACTATCGCGCCAAGTCACTAGAAAGTGACAAATGGGAAATTGCATGGTGGCACGATACAGAGCTAACTCATTGCCACCTTGTCTGTGACCTGGAAGTTTGGCGTGACGTGCCACTATGGCGGAGCAACACTGAAAATTGACAATTGCCATTTGATCTATCTCTGCGATGCGCTGAAGGCTCAGGTGATACACTGTCTCACTAAAAAGTCTCTAATTCTTCACACGGGTGTCGGATTTGAGCGGATTTAGTATCGATGGAAAGCTTATTCGATTCCCTATATGATAATAAGTGAAAATCTTGAAAATACCACATGTACAAAAGTGGATTCATCTTTCAAAGAAAGTTTCTAGAATTCTTGGGATAATTTTCAAGCTAGGAAAAGTACGGGGTATTACTGACCATCAGTTGGATGAGCACTGGCATGTAACTCAGGGAAAGTGATAAAACAATTTCATGTCAAAAATCAGTCAAACCATGTGCACACATTTATATATATAAATTTGTAAGATGTTGGGATAGAGTATAGGGTCATGAAATAAAAGTTTTAAGATTTAACCTAAACTGTGTAGCTCAATCCATCCTAAAGGTACCCATGGGCTATGTGGGTTCAGCTCCCCTTACTGAGAGCGCCCTAGTGCAACTTAACCACATGAACCAAGGAAAATCTGAGGGAAACTAAAGCCACTAAGATAATAGTCATCCAAAAATATATACATCAAGTGTGCATCAAGCACACAGTCATATCGACCCCTTACACCAGCAAACATGGTTTCTAGTATCCGTCCCTCAAGGATTTACCCCTTCATGATGAGCTACACGATTCCCTTTAAGAAAAAATTAAAACTATTTGCACATAAACCAATCCATTAACCTATGAGTCATTCATTAAGTCATTTACCACTTAGTATTATCATACCAATATACTTACAAGCTAAATTAATTACAACAAACCAATTAACACAACTAAATTGGACTCCCAAGTTCTATTTAAAACCCAAACCATGGCAACCAATGCCATCTAAATCCATGTTCATATCTATTTATCCATTAATGCAATGTACTGGGTTCACAAGTAAGTTAAATCTTGCAATTTGTTGATATTTAAAACAAGTTAACAAGGTGGGTTGTGGTTAATGCAATTATTAAGCCAAATTTTATCCAATTTGGGGAAATCTGTCCCCCATTCCAACCATTTAAACAATTCAGTCCCAAAAACATTAATTTAAAGATTGAATAATCAATTGAAAACATGGGATAAGTAATTCAATAAGTAACAACCATAGTACCTCAACCCAGTTACTTAACCCACAATTTAAATCACATGAAATCCATTCAATTAATGCAACAACGTATAATTCAAGTTTAGGGAAAAGAAACATGCCTTAAATACACAAGAAATTGTAGTCAATTTGATGTTAGGAGCCTGGATGATGAATGCATTATAAAACCCTTGAATGTTCTTGGGTTTTGAGTTTAAGAGAGAAAGAGAAAGGTTTGATCATTGAAAAATAAAGGGATTAGGATTATTTTATGTATAAATGTCATACAAGGGGTAAAAATAACAAAATCCCCTTACCCCAAGTGGAAAAAGAAAACTGCACGAAATTAAAATATTAGCGTGGCATGCCAATATCGTAGAGTTTACCTGACATGGCCCAAACTAGGGCCTTGTCATAATGGGCATCCAAAGTCTAACCAGGATTGAGGACCGCCCTCGTTACCCAACCCAATCAACCAAATGCATAGCTTGAGTCAGATGAATTCCGACCATACAACAAGATAGCTTATTAATGCCAACTGAGACTCTAGGATAGGTCCATAACCGTGACCAACCCAAATAATTCCAACCATCCAATATCCAACCGATAACCAAAACCATAAACGAACCTATATATCCCATACCAAATGAGTTCCAATATAAATATGTATATAATCCAAAACAAAGGAGGGTGGAACAATCATAAATATAGTCTAAAGGTATCAATCCTAATACCAATGTCAATACTAAGTTTGACACCCGTACCGACACTGTCCCTTCCAACCCATAGTTGTCACACAGAGCCTCAAGCCAAAAGAAAAGAAATACTCGGTTGGGACATGCCCCCAACCATAGCCAAAACCAATGTCTATGAAATGACCAAAGTATGTAAAAATATCCATGATATGAAATAGAGCCTTTTAGAATATGAAAGCTCACCACTTCAATCCAATCGAACTGATCCTGAATCCGATCACTAAGTAGGAGGAGTAGAATGGTCGATTCCAGCATCTCGTGGGGATACAGCTGCCCGAAGATGGGTAAGCTGGTGAACGCTAGCCAGTACTCATGATAAGGATAAAATAATGCCAACCTTTAAAACCAAGTAAACCAGCCATATTCATTCACAACCATACATACATATATATATAACCATGCTAGGAAAGGGAACTGGGTTTAGCATGCCATTAAATCCATTAACCTAGGTATGTGTAGCTTAACCATCCATTATCCACCTCCGGGCTATATGGTCAACTGTAACACCCCAAATAGGCCTCGATGTATGTAGCTGCACAAACTAGAGATATCATAGGAATAGGGGATTCCCAAGTACCCTTTACTCTCCAAAATACATATGTACAAGTGTACTTAGCAGATTCCTATGTACCGCATAAGTATCATATATAGTCGTTATGACTAATCCTTTTATTGTTAGACATAAGTTTCTAGTGTCCATCCATTGGACTCACACCTTCACGGTTAGCTATCATACCCTACCATTATTGCCCAGTTAAAACCATTACCACACAACCAAACCACCATTCCGTTTATCGTAACTAAGGCTATAAGTAGTGGTATCGTTATACCGACTATAGCTTGAAAGCAATGCCCTTATCCAACGTTTCAAAGATTAAGGGATTACTTTGTACCCATTGGTTTCATTATCAAGTTGACTTGGTGGAATCTCATGTACACCACAAGTGTTTCATTATTTAGTTTACTTAGGTGATTTATTTGTACCCCACAAGGATGTCCAATTAACCATAACCTCGACCACCAAATCTTACCATTATCCATTCCAAACCATTTAACTATTTACACTTTTTTGGGTTCCAATACCAAGTTAAACCATGCAATAGTTCCATTAAAAGTCCAACAATTTAACCAAAAACATTCTCATAGGCATTTTATAAACATGTTGGGGATATGGAGATTCCAAAGCCAAAACCAAGTACTAATTACCCATTCCTATGCAACCTAAAGTTGAAACCATCTTAATAAAATGAAAATGATAAGTAAAAGATATGGGAAAATCATTACCAACCATTATAACAAAAAAAAAACCAATATATAATTGAAAACCCAAAACCATACAACATTTTTGCCATGAAAACAATACATAAAACCTGCCTTTAGTTTGAACTAACAATGAGGGAGAAGTATATTTCCTTTGATTAAGAAGAAGATGAGAAAAAATCACACTAATGAGCCTCAATTAACCACCTTAAAGGAAACCCTAGCTTTTGCTTAACCCAATAGCCTTCAGAGATTTTAAAAGTGTTTAGAGTTTTTATTGATTGCAAAAAGGTTAATAAAGGCCCAAAAAGTATTTTAAGTCATGGGGTCCCAAGGAGTTCTAAGGGGAAATATCCAAAATACCCCTACTTAAATTGTATAAAAATCCTGTAAGTGGGTACGACCTCCCCCTTATCCATACCCTAGGATTTGAGTGGTACCCACCACTCATACCCCAAGCATAATCCTAACCTCCACATTGACCAACCTACGACTACAAAGTTCCACTCGTACTCAATCATATAATTGGTACCCATAAATTGTACCCTAGGCAGAATAAAATCAAAGGAGATTTGACAATGTCCATCATACGAGCTAATGGCGACTAGTACCCTTTCTTACGGCTAATGGTGAGCCACTCATACTCACACCAGAAACCAATCCAACCTACTAACCAAGACTGGTCAGCATACGACCAAGACCATACAAATCGTATCCCATCATACGACTAGTACCCTTAGTCGTATGATGTCCATAAACCAGAAATCTAGGAAATTTTCTAAGGGTAAGAACCTAGGGTATTTCAGTCTCCCGACTAGGATCATTCATCCTCAAATGATAGACAAGGTAGTATAAGCACGAATTACACCACAATATAACCATTCCAACTATTAACTAAGTTAGAAAATAAGGCACGAATTACACCCCAACATAACCATTCCAACCTATAACTAAGTTAGAAAACAAGGATGCTAGGAAATCAGCCTTCCCATAACCAAGTTAGGAAACAAAGATGTGATCAAGAACACATACCTTCGCATGAATATCAGGAAAAGAAAACTAATACGAATACATGGACTTCATGTCATCGTCCGCTTCCCAAGTAACTTCTTCTACCGTATTGTTCCTCCCTAGAGCCTTAACCAAAACTACATCCTTAGTCCATAACTAATGAACCTACCAATCCAAGACCTCAACCAGGATCTCTTCATAAGATAGACAATTCGAGATACTCAATCCTTCCAAAGGAACAACTGAGGAAGGATCACCTATATACTTTCTCAACATAGAGACATGGTGCCGAATGAATGAAGCTCAAACTAGAAGGAAACTCTAATTCATATGCCATGTTACCAACTCTCCTCAAAATCTCACTAAGTCCAACATACCGGGGACTGATCATCCCTCTTATCTCAAACCATATTACTCCTTTCATGGAGACACCTTTAGGAACACCCTATCCCCAACATCGAACTCTAAGTCACTTCACCTTACATCTATAAAGGACTTTTGGCCACTTTGGGCTACCTTAAGCTTATCCCAAATGTCCTTTACCTTCCCTATAGCTGATAAACCAAATTTGTGCCAAACATATCTGTCTCCCCAAGCTCAACAACTCAATAAGATATCTACATCAACTTCCATACAATGCCTCAAAAGGGGTCGTTCCAATGTTGAATAGTAGTTATTGTTGTAAGCAAACTCTACCAGAGGTAGATGATCTACCCAATAACCATCATAATCAATCACACACGCATGAAACATATCTTTCAATGTCTAAATATTTTGCTTGCCCATCCATCTGCGGGTGGAAAGCAGTACTCAGACTAACCTTGGTACCCAACCTCTTTTGAAATGACCGCCAAAAATGTGATGAAAACTACATACCACGATTAGAGATAATCAAGACAGGTACCGGATTCAACTTCACAATTTAATGGTGATACAACCGCGCTTAATCCTCAGCCAAAATGTTAGTTCTCGCTGGCAAGAAGTGACTCAACTTTTTTATCATATCCACGATGACCCAAACCTAATCGAAATGATTTTGAGACTGAAGAAGTCCGATAATGAAATCCATATTGATCACCTCCTATTTCAATTTCAATAATTTAATCTCCTGATATAAACCCCTAGGCCTCATGTGCTCAACATTTATTTGTTGACACACCAAATATTTGGCCACAAAATCAGCCACATATTTCTTCATACCATTCCACTAATACATCTCTTTGAGATCATGATACATTTTTGTCAAACCGGGATGAACAACATAGCACAATTTATGCGCCTCAGCTAATACCCTTTCTCACAACCCATAGATGTCCGTAACACATAACCTCTGTTGGTACCATAAGGTACCATCACCACTAATCTCAAGTATCATTACCTTTTTTCCACCTACATCACCCTTGATTTTCAACAATATAGTGTCAAGTATTTGCTTCTTCTTGATCTCTGCACCAAGAGACGACCAAACCACTTCCTGTACCAACACACCACCATTCTCAAAATCCAAAATGAAAACTTTAAGATGAGATAAGCGAGGAATATCCTTTACCAACTCCCGACTCTCTATATCCACATAAGCTAAACTCCTTATGGACAACATGCTAAGAGCATCAGTAAAAACATTAGCCTTACATGGATTGTAGTGAAGACTTATGTCTTAGTTCTTGGAAAGCTCAAGCCATCTTTTTTGTAAAGGTTAAGCTCTTTTTGAGTGAACACATACAGCAGACTCTATAATCAAAGAAGATGTCCACGTGCACTCCATACAAATAGTACCACCAAATTTTCAATGCAAAGACCACCACTAACAGGTCCAGATCATGAGTAGGATAGTTCCTCTCATGTACCTTCAACTACCTAGAAGCATAGGCAATTACCTTACCATGTTGCTTTAAAATACAACCAAGTCCCACATGATACGTATAATAATAAACCATAAACCCTTTATTGATTCAGGCAATGTCAAAATTGGAGCCAAAGTTAGCTTATCCTTTACCTTCTCAAAACTACCCTCATAAGAATCCGACCAAGAGAACTTTACCTTCTTTTGAGTCAACTTAGGAAATAGTGTAGAAATTATCAAGAAACTCTCTACAAACCTCCTATAATACCTAGCCAAACACAAGCAGCTTTAAATATTGGTTGGAGTCATGAGTCTAGGCCACTACTTAACCGCTTCAACCATTTGCGGATCTACCATAATCCCCTATCTAGAAATAATATGACCCAAAAAAGTAAAAGCATTCAACCAAAACTCATATTTAGAGAATTTGGCATACAACTATTGCACTTTCAATGTCTACAACACCACACAGAGGTAATTAGTATGATATACCTCACTCTTAGAATACACCAGAATGTCATCAATGAACACAACAAAAAAAAAGATTAAGAAATTGAAGAAAGACCCTATTCATCAGATCCATAAATGTCATCGAGGATTTAGTCAAACCAAACAACATAACCAAAAACTCAAAGTGCCCATGCCGAGTATGAAAAGCTATGTTAGAGATATATACCTCCCTAAACTTAAGCTAATGATACCCATACCAAAGATCTATCTTAGAAAAAAATTTGGCACCTTGCAACTGATCAAACAAGCTATTTATCCTTGGAAGAGTATACTTATTATTTACCATCACCTTATTCAACTGTAGATAATCAGTGCACAACCAAAGGGAACCATCCTTATTATGCACGAATAACACTAGTGCACCCCACGAGGACACACTAGGATGGATGAAACCCTTATCCAAAAGATCCTTAAGTTGCTCCTTAAGTTTCCTAAACTCAGTCGATCCATTCTATAAGAAGGAATAGATATTGGACGAGTGTACGAAACCAAATCAATCACAAATTCAATCTCCCTATCTGGAGGAACACTTGGAAGATCATCCAAAAAGACCTCAAGAAAATCATACTCTATCAGAACCAAATGTAAAGAATGACCTTCCGAGTTAGAGTCTTTAACCTGGACTAGATAATAGAGACACCCTTTGAAGATTAATCTATGAGCTCTATGATATGATATAAACTTCCTCTTAGGAGCTAAGGAAGCACCCTCCTACTCAATAACTGGTTCACTAGAGAACCTAAAGGCAACCTTATGATTCCATCAGTCTAAAGACATATAGTATGAGTTTAACTAATCCATCCATAGAATGACATCAAAATCCACCATATCTAGTTCAACCAAATCCACCAAAGTCTCCTTACTACCAACAGATACCATTTACCACTTATAGACACATTTAGCAACCACAGAGTCACCTACCAGGATAGATATAGAAAAAGGATATGAAATAACCTCAGGATAAAAACCAAAATACATAGCCACAAATGAGGTCACATAATAAAGAGTGGACCTTGAATCAAGTAAATAATTCACGTCACAAAAAAGAGTTGTAACATACCAGTGACGATATCAGGCAATGCCTTAGACTCTTATTAGGATGCTAGAGCATATAACCTATTCTAGCCTGTGTTGGTACTAGAAGAAAAAATAGATGCAGAAGTAGCACCCCTAGGTGCAGGAGCAGATAAAGAGGAAATTAGAACTTTGTTCACTCCTGAAGCACCCTTACCAATCAAACAGTTTCTAAGAATATGGCTTGGCTGACCAAATTTAGAACACCAGTTTCTCACCTCATCACAGAAGCCCCAATGCAACCAAACACAGAACCTATAAGGAGGACATGATAAGGCCGACTGAGTCCCACTAGCCTAAGATTAGGAAACCTACGCCCCGAAGTTATCACCACCCTGATGACGCCTATCACATGACTGTTTTGGGTAAGGAGCACTAGCTGTGGAGAAAAAACTAAAACTCCTCCACTTCTTCTTTGGCCGCTTACCACCATCCCAGCCACTTTATTATTGACCATCCTACTTATCGAACCTGAACTTCTTACACTACCTTTCCCCTACCTTAGCTTGATTTCTCTTCTCCTCTTCCACCTTTGAATATGAACCACCATCCTAGAGATATCTATGTCCTTGATCAGCAATGTCGTCTAAATTTTAAGGATCAAATCTCGAGATAGTCATAAAGCAAAATTTCACATCCTGACCCTCATATCAGACACCAATTTTAGAGCATACCTAGACAACTGGAAAAATTTAGAGGCATATTCCTTGACTAACATCTTTCCCTATTTAAAATTAACAAATTCCTCTTCCTTTACTTCCATTAATTCTTGAGGAAAGTGGCGGTCCAGAAAAGCATTAGATAAGGTCTCATACAAATAAGACTCATCAACCTTACCCCTTGCCTTCCCACATTCCTTATACCATTGGTATGCCACATCCTTTAGCTAATAGGCAGCAAAATTCACGCATTCCATATTTGTGGCCTGCACCACTCTAAAGATCTTTTCCATTTTATCCAGAAAACTATAAGGATCCTCCTCCACCTTAAAATTAGTAAAAGTTCAAGAATTCAACTTCATAAAAGCTATGGATTTATCATGTCTTCTTGAGGTGCCTGAGGAGGACTAGAAGGAACCGATGGAACTCCATAAATATTAGGGACTACACCCTAGACTAATTATAGATTACTTGAGTAGATTATGTCCCATTAACATCATACCTAATTGGTACAAAGGAGTTTCGGTGAACTTCAGATCATCAAGGCATAATCTGAAAAAAGAACAAATAGAATTAGAGATAATTCCAGGGCTCAGACCCTAAGCTTGAAAATAGAATGCAAAGAAGAGAAATATTTCCTAATTGTTTCGTAGCCTCTCCTGAATGAGTGTGGCACATTACACATCGTTAAAAAAGAGTACTCAACACGGCTTTATGGAATCCCAATTGACCATGAACCTAATAATTTGATACCAACTTAACACATCCCAAACTAGTACCTTGTTATAATGGACATCCCAAGTCCAACCAGGATCGACGATCACCCCCGCTACCCAACCCAACTAACTAAATGCATATTTGAGTAGGATAAATTTTGACCATACAACAAGATAGCATATAAGTGAACCTGAGGCTCTGGAATAGGTCCATAACTATGTCCAACTCAAATAAGTCCAACTGTCTAATACCCAACCGATAACCAAAACCATAAATCAATCCATACATCCCATTACAAATGAGTTATAATATAAATATACATATATATAATCAAAAAAAGAGGATAGAACAATCAAAATTTTAGTCCAACAGTATCAGCACTAATACCAATGCCAATACTAAGTCTGACACCCCTACTGACACTGCCCATTCTAGTCCATAGTTGTCACACAAAGCCTCTAACCAAAAGAAAAAAATATTTGATTGGGATATGCCCCAACCATAGCCAAAACCAATGTCTATAAAATGACCAGAGTATGTAAAAACATCCACGATAAGAAATAGAGTCTTCCTGAATATGAAAGCTCACCACATCAATCCAACTGAGTTGATCTCATATGCAATCACTAAGCAAGAGGAGTAGAATGGTCATTTCCTACATCACGTAGGGATACAACTGCTCAAAGATGGGTTAGGGGGTGAACACTAATAAGCACTCAGGATAAGGATAAAATATACCAACCTATAAAAACAAGTAAACCAACCATTTGCATTCACAATCATACATACATATATATAACCATGTTGATAAAGAGAACCGGGTTTAGCATGCCGTTAAATTCTTTAACCTGGATTTGTGTAGCTTAACCGTCCTAGAACCACCCATGGGCTATGTGGGTCCAGTGTAACCCCCTGAACAGGCCTCGATTCGTGTAGCCGCATGAACCAAAGATACCATATGAGTAGGGGATTTTCGAGTACCCTTCGCTCTCCATGATACATATGTACAAGTGTACTTAGAGGATTCTCATATCCCTCATAAATATCATATATGGTCGTCATGAACAATCCTCATATCGGCAAACATGTGTTTCCAGTCTATGTCCATTGGACTCATACCTTTACTATTAGTTGTCACACTCCGCCATTATTGCCCAGTTAAAACCATTACTATTTAACCAAACCACCATTCCTTTTATTGTTAACCAAGGATATAAGTAGTGGAATCATTATACCGACTATAGCTTGCAAGCAAAGTCCTTAGCCAACCTTTCAAAGATTAAGGGATTCCCTTCTAACCATAGGTTTCATTATCAAGTTGACTCAGGGGAGTCCCATGTACCCCACACGTGTTTCATTATTAAGTTTACTTGGAAGATTCCTTTGTACCCCACAAGGATGTCCAATTATCCATAATCATGACTACCAAACCTTACTATTTAACCATTCTAAACCATTTGAACTATTTACACCATTTAGGGTTCAAATACTAAGATAAACCATGCTATAGTTCCATTAAAAGTCCAACAATTTAACCAAAAATATTCTCATAGGCATTTTATCAAACATGTTGGGGGCATAGTATTTCCAAAGCCAAAACCAAGTACCAATTATGCATTCCTATACAACCAAATGTTCAAACCTCCATAATAATATGAAAACCATAAGTAAAAGACATGGGAAAACCATAACCAACCATTATAACCAAAATCCCCAAAGTATAATTGAAAACCCAAAACCATACATTATTTATGATATAAAAACAATACATAAAATATGCCTTTAGTTGGAAGGAGATTAAACACTGTCCAACATACGAGCCAATGGTACGACTCGTACCCTATCTTACATCTCATGGTGAGCCACTCGTACTCACACCAAAAACCAATCTAAACCACCAACTAACACCAGTCAGCATACGACTAAGACCATACCAACTGTATCCCCTCATACAACTAGTACCCCTAGTCGTATAATGTCCAACAACTAAAAATTCAGGAAATTTTCTATAGGTCAAAACCCAGGGTGTTTAATTAACCTTCATGCCATGCCAATATTACAGAAGTTAGCCTCCATGATAAACTAATATCGCGGAGGTTAACATCTGTGACACAGATTTATCGTGGACCCTCACTGCCTCAGGGTCCCAAAATGACCCCAAACCCCTTTTGAAAAATCAAAAACTTTCCCAAAATACCCTTTTAATATCGCTAAGCATATTTCTTGTCAAAAATCAATATTTTGTAAGCGGGAGGGTCAAAAATAAAATGATTAAAATTTTTTAGGGGTCTTACATTATCCCCCCTTAGGATCATTTGATCACAAATAATGAGTTAGGATACTTTTAGCATGAGAATAGGATGAATACACCCAAATCAAATGAAAATTTTGGAATGTGACAAGAAGAAAATGAAACTCATACCTTAAGCACTTTCTTCTAACCCGAGGAACAAGAATAAGTATTTGGCTTTTATATCTTCCTCAGCTTCCCATGTAGCCTCTTCTACCTTTTGATTCCTCCAAAGAACCTTCATTGAAGCAATGTCCTTTGTCTTTAATCTATGAAATCACCTATCCAATATTTCAATTGGGATTTCCTCACAAGATAAGAAATCTATAACACCAGTGTCCTTAATCGCCACTATCATAGAAGTATCACCTACACACTTTCCAGTAATTACACATGAAAGATGGGATGGATAGAGCCCAAATTCAGAAGCAAGTCCAACTCATAAGCAATATTCCCAATTATTATCAAAATCTGATAAGGACCAACATAATGGGTGCTAAGCTTTCCCTTTTTCCAAAACCTTATGACTCCTTTCATAGGAGACACCTTTAAGAATGCCCAATCACTTACTTCAAACTCCAATTCTCTTTGCCTTACATCTGCATAAGACTTTTGGCAACTCTGGGTAGTCTTAGTTCTTTCTTTAATAACCTTCACCTTCTCTGTGGCTTGGTTAACCAATTCAGGACCAAACAACCTAGTCTCACCAACTTCAAATTACCTAATAGGAGACCTACACCTCCTACCATAAAGAGACTCAAAAGAAGCCAACTGAATGCTAGAACAACAACAATTATTATACTCAAACTTAGTAAGAGGAAAATGATCAACCCAACTCCCTCTAAAATTAATAACAAAGGCCCTTAGCATATCCTCCGAAGTATAGCTTGTACATTCCGATTGTCCATCTATTTGAGGGTGGAAAGCAGTGCTAAGGTTTACCTGCATACCCAAACCTTTGTAAAACAAATGCTGGAAGTGAGATAAAAGTTGTGTACCTCAATCTAAAATAATGGACACTAATGCACCATGAAACTTCATAATATCTTGAATGAACAACATAGCATAATTCTCTCTTAAGTAGTTAGTCCTCACAGTCAAAAAGTGGGCAAACTTAGTCATCCTATCCATAATGACCCAAATGGAATCATAATGGTTTCGAAACAGCAAAAGACCTATAATGAAATCTATACTAATCATCTACCACTTTCACATGTGCATCTCTATCTCTTGAGGCATGCCACCAGGACTCAAATGCTCAATCTTAACCTACTAACAAATCATACACTTAGCCACAAATTTCACCACATATCTCTACATATTGTTTCACTAATAGATTTTCTTTGAGTGGTAGTACATCTTAGTCGAATCCAAATGAACCGTATATCTAGACTTATGAACCTCAGTAAAAATTCTTTTCCACAATCCATCAATATTAGGAACACAAAATCATCCTTAATACCTCAGAATACCATCTCCCTCATTATTCTGTTAATCCCCGCATTGCTTTGAATATAAAAACTTCTTATTTTGCCTCTCTCCTATCTCTGCCATTTCTTTTTCTCATCCTCAACCTACTACATATAAACCATCAGCCTGGAGATATCAATATCATTATTTAATATAGAAGACTTTTATTCAATATAAAATCATAGGACAAACCAAAATATGAACGTTCTTATTTAGGACTCATGTTAACCACTAACTCTGGAGCATAGCGGGACAACTACTTAAATTTCAGAGCATACTCTTTGACACTCATCATCCCTTTCTTTAAGTTCAAAAACTCTTTAACCTTAGCTTCCCTCAACTCCTATGGAGAGAAGTGACCACGAAAGGAACCCAAAAACTTATCCCATACCAATGGCTCTGCATTATTACCTCTCGACAGTTCCCACTCCTCATACCACTGATAAGCTACATACTTTAACCGATACCCAGAAAATAATAAACCCTCAAAATTAGCAGAATTTATCACCCTTAAAATCCTCTATATCTCAGCAATTAACCTATAAGGATCCTCCTCAACCTTAAAGCCTATATAGGTTGGGGTATTCAACCTTATAAAATGGCAAACCTAAGTAACCTCAGATGAATGAGCAACAAAATGAACACAATCAGACTGACAAAACTGTGATGACACCAACTGAGTAAACATATAAAAAGAGTGATGGAACTCCATATTACATATATCTCTAAGGTGACTGGGCATAAGTATCACTAGTCTATAAATACCAAGAAGGACTAGTAGGGACCAAAAAAACTCTACATAGAGTGGTACAATCAGGAGTGGGGACTCTAGATCTGGTCTACACTCTATAAATAAGATGAGGTCACTCTACATTGTCCTCAAGTAGGACAAAAGGTCCAATAGAGTTTCTACAAACATTAGATCTTCGTGGAGGCATGATATAAAATACAAGGAAGTAAGGAGTTAGAGAAGTATCATAACACTAGACTTTATTGCTCGAAATAGAACACAAGAAAGGAAAACACTGCTAAATGCCTTATAGCTTTCCCTAATAAGTATAGTGTGCTATATACCCAAAAAAAGGACTCTAGTATACATGGATTTATGCACACCCAGTGACCCTAAACCTGGATCTAATACCAAGCTTTTCATGACCTGAACTAAGGCCTGGACGTGATAAGTATCTCAAGCCCACTATGGACTAGATACCACCCACTTAACCTAACCTCAAGAGCATAATAATAACAATAAAGTGAACTCTAATAAAGATAGTAATCAAAGATAAATATATCAAATGAAAGTTCTAAGAATCCAAAACCAACCATCCGACCAACACCTATCCACGAAAGCCTCTAAATCCAGAATAATATTTAAGTCAGGTCATGCCCCCGATTTTGACCAAAAGAATCACAAAGTACTATCACAATAAGGAAAGAATAATCAAATAACAAGGCCTTGCAAAAGATGAAGGTACACCACTTTAGAACAACTCAATAGACGTGCTCAACTACCTTACGTTGTAGAGGAGTAATAGAAAAGTCTTTAGACCTAGCATCATGAAATGATATAGAATCTAAGGATGATAAATGGTATAAGCACTGGCATGTAACTCAACAAAAGTGATAAAATAATGCCATATCTAAAATTATTCAAACCATATGTACATATTTATATATATAAGATGTCAGGATATGGTAAAGGGGCATGAATACGAGAGTTTAAAGATTTAACCTAAACTATGTAGCTCAATCCATCCTAAAGGCACTATAGGCTATATGGGTTCAGCTCCCCCTACTAAAAGGTCCCCAGTGCGTGTTAGCCGCACATGATCAAGTGGGAAAACTAAATCCACCAACAAAATAGTCATCCCAAAAATATACATCAAGTATGCGTCAATCACACGATCATGTACACCCCTAACACCGACAATTGGGGTTTTCAGTATTCGTCCCTCTAGGACTCACTACATAATTTCCTTTATGCCTAAATTAAAACAATGTTCACATAAACAAATCCATTAAACTAGGAATCATTCATCAAAGAATTTACCACTTGGTATCATCATATCAACATAATTTCAAGCTAAATTAATTATGCCAAACCTATTCGGACAACCAAATTAGAGTCCTAAGTTCCATTTAAAATCCAAACCATGGCCACCAAGGCAATCCAAATCAATTTTATATCAATTTATCCATTAATACAATGCATTGAGTTTACAAACAAGTTAAACCATGCAATTTCTCTATATTCAAAACATGTTTACAATGTGGGTTGGGGTTAATGAAATTTTAAAGCTAAATCTTATCCAATTTGGGGAAATTATGTTCCTTATTCAAACTATTTAAACAATGTAATAATTCAGTCCTAAAAACTTCAATCTAAAGCATGAATAATCAATTAAAACATGGGACAAATAATTAAATCAGTAACAACCAAAATTGCTTAACCCAATTTCAAACCCCATAATTTAAATAATAAAAAAATCCATTCAATTAATTCCACAATGTAAAATTCAAGTTTAGGGAAAAGAAACATGTTTGAAATACACAAGAAATTAAAGTCAATTTGAAGTTTGGTGCCTAGATGATCAATGCACTATAAACCCTTAACTGTTCTTAGGTTTTGAGTTTAAGAGAGAAAGAGAATTATTTGATCTTTGAAAACTTGAAGTAATGGGGTTATTTTATGTTTAAAGGTCATACAGAGGGTAAAAGGACTAAAATCCCCTAACCCCAAGTGAAAAATAAAAACTAGACGAAATTAAAAAAACTGGTGTGGCACGCTAATATTACAGATATTAGCCTCCATATCACACCAATATCTTAGAGGTTAATGTAATGCCCTGAATATGGTACCCGAAACACTTCACGGTACTCATGACCCTGAAGGACCACAAGCTAACCCATGAATGATATCTGTACCTGAACACTGTATAAAATACTATATAAATATGAAAACATGAACTGAAAGGCCTTAAGGTTCAAAACTAAAACATAACTGATAAATCATAATATATGGATGGGGTATGAAATACCTAAACACTGAATTAACTGTTTAAACATGATAGTTTGAAAAGCCTTCTCTAACTGACTGAATTGTTTGAATAAGAAGTAGATGGGACATATCCCCAACTAAATCCAACTAATAAATTAATTAATGTGATAATAATGAATGGTTATGTCCTCGAAGGATGAGGACTCACTGCTATCTCTGACTACTGAGACTGGAATGCTACTAATGCTCTGGAGCTCGTGCTTCTAAACCTATGGTATAGAACATCATAGCACAAATGTGTCAGTACTTTGAATATACTGGTATGCATAGAAGGTAGGCTGAATGCAAAGGGTTCACATGCATGAACCATACTAACTGACTGGATAATATGAACATGAGAATACATGCATGAATACATAATAACTGTAACTGAGTTCATGATAACATGATTACTGAATCTGAGTGCTGATAACATGAGATATTGATATCTTTATAACTAAAATAACTAATAATGAGGGACTGTATCTGACAGGTGAGTTTTTGATGGAACTAGCTGAATTTTGTACTGTTCTGAGTTAACTATATTTGACAGTCCTAAATTTTGTGGAACTATCTGAGTTCTATTACTGAGACTGAAAAATTATATCTGACAGTCCTGATTTTGTAACTAAAACTATGGGAAGTAGTTATCTAACCGAGATGCCCCTAATACTCCATTATGGTTGAGTTGAGGTCCAATCTGTAACCCCAATTGGAAGGGTGTCAATACTGCGCACTGGTAAGGACAATCTGTGAGTAACCCTCATATAACAGGTAACTCTAGTGAGAATGGTGGGAACCCTTATAAAATAGGTTAATCCACATCATCTACCCACATATAGCAGGCTATGATGTCTCAACCTACACTCGATACATAGTTTTAGAATGCAAGGATTGCTTCTAAGAATCACACCCTCATATAACAAGTGAGTTTCTATCCTTGGTTTCACTCGGTGCTAATTCCTACTCCCATCTGAATAGACACTGGACATGGATTACTAAACTGATTTAACTAAATTAACTGAGTTTCGTTGACTAATAAAATAGTACTGAGATTACTGTATTACTGAGATTTACTGAGTCACATGACTGACTGAGTTCTACGGATCATGGATTGACTGAGGATATCGGGAAATCATGACACCGACTCTAGGCCCACTGACAAAGCATAAATTTCTTGAATACATGACTAACATCAACAATCCATAATTCATTAAGACATTTCATCAAACATTTGACATGCATAAACTTGTACATAAATGTGGATTTCATATTATCGTACTAGTATGGAACTTTTCTTTCACATAGGCATTTAATCAAACACATGGGGAGCATGCTTTGGTTATAAAATCATCAACATATCTAATAATCATGAATTCATCAATCAACTTTTAATTTGAAAGGGGTTTATATGGTTATCATGTAAACCATCACATACTAGGTTCAATCATTGGAAAATATAATTTAAAACATGAATCAAAACCACACAGCATCATGATCATTAATTTTAATTCAATTTAAATCATGAACATTCACAAATACCCAAATCTTGGAGTTTAAAAGAGATTCTTGAGCTTCATGGGTGAAAGGGACCCATGAATCAACACATGACATACCTTGATTGTGATTTCTTGAAGATTGATAGAGAAAAACTTAAATTCTGGACTTGGAATTAAACACCTAGGATTTTCTTGTTCTTGAGGATAGATCTTAGAGAGAAACCCTAATTTAATATTGTAAAAGAATAATGAACTTATGAGCTATGGTCGGGTATAATTAGGGGTTAAATTGGGCGGAAAAAGACCCAAATACCTTTTTAAAAATTATTTTAAAATAACTGAATGAGATATGCGACGGTTTATGCGACGGTCCATCACTGGCTCGATGGTCTGTCATTTCGACCGTCGTACGTTACCAAGAAAAGGACTCATTGCCTAAGTAACGACGGCTTGGGCGACGGTCCATCAACCTGTCCATCACACCTTATCTAAAAGGTTTCCTCACTTGGTTGTGATTGTCTAGGCGACGGTCCATCACTTGATTGATGGTCCATCAACTTGGCCGTCGCACCTGGGCAATTTTGACAGCTCTATGTAAAATGTCTATAACTTTTTACTCCGATACCATATTTGGATGAAATTGGTATCATTGGAAAGCTAATTCAATTTCCCACATGATAAAAAATGAAAATATTAAAAATTCTATGTGTACAAAAATGAATTCATATTTCAAAGTAAGTTTTTAACATTTTTGGGATGATTTCAAGCTAGGTAGAAGTACGGGGTATTACGTTAACCTCCTTGACATGACCTTATTGTGTATAGTATCTGCCTCGAGGTCCCAAAATAACCCTGAACCCCTTCCAAAAATTTCAAAACTTTCCCAAAACACTCTTGTAACATCTCTAACATAATTCAAGTAAAAAATTGATATTTCGCATGCGGGAGGGTCAAAAATAAAATGATCAAAATTTTTAAGGGGTCTTAAATAATCCAATATTTTAATGGATTTCAAGAAATAGGAACAACATATGAATTTTTAGTTTACCTTATTTAAAGCACATCACAATACACACCACTAGGTGTCAAACAAGGAGTGAGCTCGCCTTTTTCAATCAAAATATGTTTCTTTGAGAGAGGATAATCCACGAAGGTAAGGAATTAAAGTATGAAAGTTCACTATCAAAAAGATATGTCATTTTTCAAATTATTTTCTTTCACATTATATATATGATCAAAACACATAATATAATCTTTGATACATGATATGCTCAAAGAGTCTCTTTTATAAACATGATCAATTCTCTCAACATTATAACTAACTTGAGATTCATAAATCATACCACAAATATGCTCATGTAATCGATTAGATTCATAATTTTATCAAAAAATCCTCACAGTAGAATGTACTATCATTCAAAATAAAGATATCTACACTAGACGGACTTAAATTGATCTTACAAGAAGAATTAATTTGATCATCAAAAGGATCAACTAGTGTATCCACATTCTCAAGATGTATATCAATATTTGGTAAACTATCATTAAGATTGCATAAAGACAAGATATTACTCATGCTTTGTTCATTAGGCAATTCTAAAGTGCAAAGTTTAGCTATGTTACCTTGAAGCTCACATGACATATTTTCTATACCTTGGGATTTAATTGCCAACAAAGTTTTGGGAACTTGTGTCCATCCACTAGCTAACATTGCACATGCAAATGTATCCTCACTAAGAGAAGGAGAAACAAGGTTAGCATGGGTTGTGACAACCCCCATTATATGGTTTTCCACTCTATGGTTACCATTATGCACTCCCTTACTTCTCTGATTCTTGTATATCTCATTATCATTGGTCAAACATCATAAATTCTACTTAAGGAAGCTTGCTTCTTCTTTTGGGATGTTCCTATACAATTTTTCATGAAGTTTGGGAATGGAATCTCAAGTATTTCTCAAAGGTTTCCTAAGAGTCAAATGGATCTCCACTATTTAACTCGTCATAATTCTCCCAATAGGTGACAAGTCTCATTCCAAAGGTCCCAAAAGTCTTTTCGCTCTTTCTTTCTTCCAAGTAGATGTAGCTAGCAAAGATTTCATCCATCATGAACTACCATTTTAATAATATTCTCCACTAAATTCTATAAATAAGGTAAGGCTTTGCAAGTTAGGATCAGATTTTCCTTAGAGATTGGAATACGTGCCTTATTTTTATGGTAAATGTTGGTAAAAGTACTTGGAATGAAATGTTTCCCATTTTCATCCATGACATACATTTAAAATTCTTGCTCATTTTGGATCCCATGCTTGTTAAACCAATTGGATCCCAAATATGAATGATAATAGTTCGTGGGAAGTATATCACATCAAATATACTCATGGTATTCGCCATGTTTGAAGAAGACTTTTAAACTCCCGATAACTCAATGTCCACCCAATGTATGGTATAGATTACTCTTCAACAAATGAGGTATCCTCAAGCATTTTATTGTAGGAGGATTAATGTAATTTGCATATCATCATTCATCAAGGATAAGAGAGAATCCCAAAGACACACTAATATCAATTTTTATTTCAATGAATTCCCTTTTTAGATCAAACTTTCCATGAAACATTTGAATTTACTTCTATCCCATATGTACCTATAAAAAGTCACTCACAACAGAGAAAAAACAAAGTTAATATTATCCAAATAAATCTCATAATTGCTCTTGTTTACATATCTTTGATTACCTCATAAATTGGCTTAGCTAATGTTAAAGATTACTTACACTTTGGTGGTATGCATAGTATTGATTTTCTAACTTTGTCCTGAGTGATTTTTTGTTTCATGAAAGATGGATGACTCGATTACAAACAAAAAAACTTGAATCAAGAAGTTAACTATGAATTTAAAACCAGAAAAGCACAAAAAGAAAAGGAAAAAAAAAAGAAACTCACTCAAGAACTAATCAACAACTAATTAAGGAAAATTATTAGTTGGAAATTAGTTTTAAGAATTAATGAAAAGTACATTAGAATAAAATAAATGAACTAG
>NW_025859073.1:61608-79790 GCF_002878395.1 Capsicum annuum
TTTTAAGAATTAATGAAAAGTACATTAGAATAAAATAAATGAACTAGAAAGTTAGAACCTGAGACAATGGAATTGTAAGAAGGTTGGTCTGAGTGTTTGGTGTTAGTAGGTGCAAATTGGATTTTCTTGCACAAATGGCATTGCCAACTAAAACAAATCTTTTTGTTTGGTGTTTTATTAGGATTTTCTAGTGCAAACGCCCCCAGACAAACAACTGGAGCCTATGATAATAGTTCTTTTATAGGCCCTTTTTGTACTCATTTCCTTGACTTTTCCCCTCTTGGAATAATCTTTTTTGGTAACAACAAAAGAACTCCTCTTTCCTTCATTTTTTGATCAAACCCTATTTCTCAATGATTCTTATGTAACATTATATGAATTTATGAAGAACACCAAGAACAAGATTAATCCTAAAATATTCATAACCCATTCAATTAAACTAAAATTTTATGAAATTTAGATTTAAACTGACATTGACACAAAGAATAAACCACAATACACTTTAACCGTCAATTTCAAGAAAAATCTTTTAGATTTCAAAACCTATTTCCTCCTTCAAGACATGAGGAACACCATGAACATGATGAATATTCAAATTTTGAACCCAATGAATTCCTAGTTTGTTTTTTCTCAAAGTTTAATTCCAAGCATCAAATAATTAGGAGAACAAACTCCAATACAAATCAATGCCTGATTTTTCTCAGATCTAAGAACCCATTATTCTTCTTCTTCTTTCTTCTTCTTTAAGTTTCAAGAACCCAACAATGGTATTTACTCAAAAGATTTCAATTTACTCCTAATCATATCTAGACCTATTTTACTAGAGAAGGCAAATCTTGTATTAGAAACACAAAATAACAAAAAAAAATTGGTGATTTTCTAAAATCATTTTTCATCTCTTTTTTTAACAAAACCCAAGACTAGTATTATTGAAACAAATCTATTCTAGGCAATGATACAAAATAATATGAGCCAGTCCACGAAGATGAAATAAAAGTGAAAAAAAATAAAGGCAAGAAATAAAAGATAGATATACACAAAATAAAAAATTGTAAGAAAATAAAAGGTAAATCAATCCCTAAACACTCAATTGAATTGATCTTAAGAAGCACCTAACTATTATGATAACCTCAAGGGAAATTAATTAAACTCACAACAATTATTTCAAAGAGATAATTAACTAAAGATTGTACCAAGATCTTAAAACTCTTAAGCATATATTTCATAATTAATCATAATCCACCTAAAGAAAGAAAAAGACTACATATTTCTATCCCTAGGCAAGGCTATTACAAAAGTAGCTCAAAAGTGTCCCGTTTAAAATATATCCGTAAAGAAATAATTATCAAACAAAGGTACTAATAATATCCCTTCTTGATCCACATAATCTTTCATGCTTCAATCTGTCATCCAATTGCAATATTGCTCATTGGGAGATTTTTCCAAGAATATATGAACTTCAAGTACTCGCAATAGATGCCAAGTGTACCAACTTTTTAGCTCGGCTTAATGTGTAATTTTTTGATGAAATCTGTATCGTTTCAAGGTGTGTGCTAACTGATTTCATTTTTATGAATCTTATGAGTTATCTATGTAAGTTAAATTAAGACCAGCTTTAGGAATCTCAGTCCTTTTATACCTCATTATATCGATGAGGTTCCCCTTTAATTTATTTTATTGTGCATCTTAGTTTTAATAACTATTTGCTACCTTAGCATGCAATGTTAAAGTGATTAATTTTTATATAGTTGATATGGATGTTAATAAAACTTGTATATGGGGAGTAGGTTTTAAAAAGAACATCTATAAGTGAAGAACCCTAGGTTTTGATCTTGGAAATTTCCTGAGTTTTGAGCCTTCTATTGATCATACGACTCACCATACTAGTCGTATAATGTGGGTCCGGGTCTATGAACCATATTCATATGTTGGAAAGTGTGATATTGTCCAAGTTCTATCAAAGGTATGAGAATACTCCATAGGAGTCGTATGCTGATGTGATGAGAGGTAGGGTCCAAACGATATATTGTCAGGTATCTAGACTTTGGTATCCCACCTAGTGTATGACTTAGGAGTAATAGTAATATGGTGATGATATGAGTTAGGCAAGAAAGTCGAATATTGGAGAAAATGTGGAGTCCAACTTTCAGTCTTAGATACGATTGGAGGGTACCACTCATATAATGTGGGTATGAGTTGAGGGGCCCTATCGTACCCACCTACAGGAATTTTTACTGTTTAAGTTTGGGGTATTATGGATATTTCCCCTCATAACCACATTGACCCCAGGACATAAAACACCTTTGGAGGGTCTCGTAATCTATTTTTCTCAACCAAACACTCTGTACACTCTTAAACCTCTCTCAAGTTCTTAGTTCAAGAAAAGACTAGGGTTTCTTTAAGATGACCAATTAAGTCTTTCAAGGGTGGTTTCTCTCTGTCTTACTTGGTGTCTAAGGCATGTTACTCCTTCCTCATTGTTAGTTCAACTAAAAGCATGTTTTAATGAATGGTTTTCATGGTATTATTGTGATAATATTTTGGTTTTGAAATATATATTGGGGGTTTAGGTTGTTCTTGGTTGGAAAATGTTTTCCCATGTTTTACTTATGGTTTTTAATATTATTATTATGGTTTAAGTATGTGGTTGCATGAGAATGGTAAATTGATACTTGGGATGTGTTTTGGAAACTATATGCCCTCAGCATATTTGATAAAATGCCAATAAGAATGATTTTTGTCACATAATTAGACTTTTATTGAAATCGTTGCATTGCATAATATGGTAATGGAACATAAATTGGTTTGGTTGGTTTTAAATGGATTGAAAAAGCCTTGGTGGTCGTGGTTATGGTTTAATTGGAAACCTTGTAGGGTACATGGGAATTCTTTTAGCGTTGGTTAATGAAATTGCTTGCAAGCTATAGTTGGTAATAAGATAACACTTCAAAATGCGTTGGTAATTAAATTATGGAATTGGTGGTTTGATTATGTGTTAAAGGTTTTAATTAGGAAATATTTATGGGTTGTCTTTCTATTTCTTCTTCTTAGTGATTGCCTTCAGGATCAGCTATCGGATTGAAGTAGTAAGCTTCCATATTCTGAAAGTCTTCATTTTATATCATGTATGTCTATACATACTTAGTTTATTTTATGGATATTGGTTTTGGCTATGGTTAGAAGCATATCCAAATCGAATATTATTTTTCTTTTGGTTAGAGGCTTGTGTAAATACTATGGGTTGGAATGGCTGGGATTAATATTGATGTTAGCCATAGTATTGGCGTTAGTAGGGGTTGATACCGTTGGACTGAATTTATGATTGTTCTATCCTCTTTTATTATGGACTATATATTTATATTAGAATTTATTTGGTTCACAGTTTGGTTCAATAATGATTACTGGTCGAATAATGTATGGTTAGACTTGTTTGGGTTGGTCACGATTATAGACCTATCCCAGAGTTTTAGGTTATGCTTACATGCAATCTTTTTGTACATTAGGAATTTATTTGACTTAGGATATGTGTAGGTTGGTTGGGTTGGATAACGGGGGTGGTCTCCCATCCTGGTTTGATTTGGGATACCCATTACGATAAGGCCCTGGTTTGGGTCATGTCAAGTTGGTATTAGAGTTTTAGGTTCATGGTCAATTGGGAACCCACAAGACGTGTTGAATAGAGTCTCTTTTTAGGGTGTGTAGTGTGCCATACTCATAAGAGAGAGGATACAAGGCATTTAGGAATGTTTAACTCTTGGTATTCTATTTACAAACTTGGAGTCTAAGTCTTAGAATCTTCTCTAATCCTAGCTTTTTTGATTTTCAAATCAAGCCTTAATAAGTTTTGATACAAGGTAACCTTGTTGTCTCAACTAGGGACAATGTTGAAAGGACACGTACTACTCAAGGGGCCCATACTCAATCTAGGGGTCCAACCCCTAAAATTTCTTGAGTGCTACTAGTTGATACTATTCCTCCTCTAAGTATGGTAACGAATGAATAATTTAACTAATTGATTTATGTTATTGCTTAGTTGGTTGCTGCTCAGGCTGAGTGGGGTACATCTGGTGTTTTATTTGCTGAGGCCACAAGGGTTGGCCAATTTATGAAGATGAATCATCTTAATTTTACTAGTGTGAAGGTAGAGAAGGATCCTCAGGGTTTCTTGGATAAAATGGAGAAAAATTTTAGGGTAATGCAGACCATAAATATGGAAGAGGGAATTTTACTACTTACAATCTTAAGGATATGGCATACCAATAGTACGAGAAGTGGGATAGGGAGAGGGGTGATATTGAGGAGTTGACTTTATAGGAAACTTTCTCTAATGCTTTTCTAGATTACTTCTTCACTCAGGAGTTGAGGGAAGTAAAGGCAGAGAAATTTATCAATCTGAGACAAGGGAAATATCTGTTATGGAATAAGCCTTAAAATTTCATCAACTGTCTCCGAAATTGGTGTTTGATATGAGGGCAAGGATGAGAAAGTTCACTTATATACTTTCTTAGGATTTAATCCTTAAAAGCAAAACTGTATTACTGATTAAGAATATGTATATTTCTAGGTTGGTGGTTCCTATACAATAGGTGGAGGAGGAAAAAATGACACAGGCTGAGTTTGGGAAAAGGCAAGCGTAAGAAGTTTAGGTCATTTGAACAGGGCGGTGCTCAACAACAAGTCGGTCAAGATGCTAAAAAGTAGCCTAAGAAGAAGTGGGGGAGTTCTGGTTCCTTCTCTACAACTAGTGATCCTTACTCAAAATAGTTGAGTGATAGGCATCAGCATAATGGTAAAACTTTTTGGGCACAGGGTGGTAATCTCTGTTGAGTAGGGCACAGTCAGCTTCATCACTTCCTCCTTGTTGGTTTTGTTGTAGGTTGCATTATTTTTCTATGATAAGGGGAGGAATGGGTGTTAGAAATATGGTCATCCAGGCCATATGCTTAGAAACTGTCAGGGTGGTAAGGGTGTTTCGGCAGCAAGTAAGGCTCTAGTTGCTTCATCTTCTGCTCCTCCACCAAAGGGTGCTATTTTTGTATCAGTTTCTACTTCTGGTACCGGCGCAGGTCGGAATAGGTTACATGTTCTTGATACTCGACAGAAATCTAAGGCATCACCTGATGTCATTACTGGTATGTTACAACTCTTTTCTCTTGATATGTATTGTTTGTTTGATATGGGGTCCACTTTTTTTTTACATAACCCTATTTGAAGCTATGTATTTTGGTTTTGATCTTGAGGTTATTTTGGATCCTTTTTCAATTTCTACCCTAGTAGGCAACTCTATGGTTGCTAAATGAGACTATAGGGGGTGCGTTGTATCTGTTGGTAGTAGGCAAACTTTAGTGGATTTTGATGTTATTCTAGGGATAGATTTGTTACACTGTTATTACATGTCCCTAGATAGTCAGACTCGTAAGGTTGTCCTTAGGTTCCCTGGTAATCTAATTATTGAGTAGGAGGGTGGTTCCCTAGCTCCTAGGGGTAGGTTTATTTTCTATCTTAGTTCTCATAGGTTAATCTCTAAAGGATTTCTCTATCATCTGGTCTGGGTTAAAGATTCTAACTTAGAAGGTCCTTTTTAATTTGGTTCTGGTGGTAAAAGAGTTTTCTGAGGTCTTTTCGGATGATCTTCTTGTTGTTCCTCTAAATAGGGAGATTGGTTTTGGTATTGATTTGGTTTCGGACACTCTTCCAATATTTATTCCACCTTATAGAATGGCTCTGGTAGAGTTAAGAGAACTCAAGAAGTAACTTAAGGATCTTTTATATAAGGGTTTCATCAATCCTAGTGTATCCAGGTGGGGTGCACTGGTGTTATTCATGCAAAAGAATGATGGTTCCCTTCGAATGTGGATGAACTATCGGTAATTTAATAAGGTAATGATTAAGAACAAGTATCTTCTTCCGAGGATAGTTGACTTGTTTGATTAATTGCAAGGTACCAAATTCATTTCTAAGACAGCTCTTCGATCTTGGCATCATCAGCTTAAGATTAGGGAGGTGGATATCCCTAAGACTGCTTTTTGAAATCAATATAGGAATTTTGAGTTCCTAGTTATGTCATTTGGTTTGACTAATGCCCTGATGATATTTATGGATTTTATGAACAGGATTTTCAGGTAGTTTCTCGATCTTCATGTCATTGTGTTCATTGATGATGTCTTGGTCTATTCAACGAGTGAGGTAGTTTATGTTAATCACCTCTATGTGGTGTTGCAAACCTTAAAAGAGCGGGAGTTGTATGCCAAATTTTCTAAGTATGAGTTTTTGTTAAACGTTGTGACTTTTCTTGAACATATTATTTCTAGTGAGGGGATCATGGTATTTCCGCAAAAGATGTCCTAGACCCATGAATCCAACCAATCTACGAAGCTTCTTGGGTTTGGCATGGTATTATATGTGATTTATGGAAGTTTTCTTGATGATAACTGCCCCATTGATTAAGTTGACTCAGAAAAAGGTAAAGTTTTCTTGGTCGAATGATTTTGAGGGGAGCTTCGAGAAGTTGAAGGATAAGCTAACCTCAACTCTAGTTTTGAAATTGCCTGAAGTTAATGAGGGTTTGTGGTTTATCGTGATGCATCCTGTGTGGGACTTGGTTGTGTTTTAATACAGCATAAGAAGGTGATAATCTATGCTTTCAGGAAGTTGAAGGTGCATGGGAGGGATTATCCTACCCATAATTTAGAGCTTTTATCTTTGGTTTTTGCTTTGAAAATTTGGCAGCATTGTCTAAATAGAGTGCACGTGGATGTCTTTTTTTATCATAAGAGTCCACAGTATGTCTTCACTCAGAAGAAGCTAAATCTTAGGTAGAGAAGATGGTCGGAGCTTTCCAAGGACTACGGTATGAGTCTTCACTACCACCCAGGTAAAGCTAACGTGGTTATTGTGCTCTTAGTAGGTTCTCCGTGGGAATTTTAGTGCGCGTGGATAAGTAAAAATGGGAATTGGATATGGATATTCACCGCTTGGATAGTCTTAGAGTTTATCCTTTGGACTCTAATGATAGTGGTATGATGGTACAAGAAGTGGTTCGATCATTTCTTGGTGCAGAAATCATGGAGAAAAAATGCTAGATCCTATCTATATGAAAATCAAGGGTGATGTATGTAGGCAAAAGGTGATGGAATTTGATATCAATGGTGATGGTACTTTGAGGTACCAAGGAAGATTATGTGTTCCTGACGTCGATGGGTTACAACAAAGGGTTTTGGCCGAGGCGCATGAATCACACTACATTGTTCATCCCGATTTGAAGATAGGAATTTTGTTTATCAGTCTACATGGGAAGCAGAAGTGAACTTGAAGTCCAAATATCCATATTTATTTTTTTCTGTGGATATTTGTACGGAAGGTATGTGTTCTTTATCATATTTTTATTTGTTAACTTAGTTAAGTGTTAGAATAGATCTTTTCATCTTTGTTTTCTAACTTGGTTAAAGGTTGGATTGATATTTGATAATGCAAAAGAATCGTGCTTTTGTTTAACCTACCTTGTCTGTCATTCGGGGATGAATGATTCTAGTAGGAGAGACTGAAATACCCTAGGTTTTGGAACCTTAGAAAATTTCTTGGATTTTTGGTTTCTCGTCAAGATATGACTAGGGGGTACAGGTCATACACTAGGGTACGGTTGGTAAGGTTTGGTCTCACACTAACCAGTGTTGGTTGGTGGGTTGGATTGGTTTCAAGAATGGGTACGACTTTGTGGTACAATTCGTATGGTTGGGTACGAGTCATACCATGGACTCGTATGGTAGGAAGTGTCCAAACTTTCTTTGATTATATTCTTCCAAGGATACAGTTTAGGGGAACTAGTCGTATGGTTGAGTACAACTTTGTTCGAGTAAGTTGTATGTTGGACATTGTTGGGTCCAAAGGAGAGGCCTTGGGTATGAGTGGTTGGTACCACATGTAATGGAGGGTACGACAGGTATAGGTTAGTCTTACCATCTGATGGGACTTTAAGAAGTATAAGTTAGGAGTAATCTGGACATTTTCCTACTTAACCTCTTAAGGCCCCACGACTTATATCACTATTAGGACAACATTTACCCAATTATTCTAATCTTAAACACTTAGAACCATTCTCTAATTCTCTCTAAGGCTCTTGGGTAAAGAATATCTAGGTTTTCATCTAGAGGATCAATGTGGGCCTTGTACGGATGATTTCTCTCCATCATTTTCATGATCTAAGGCTTGTACTCCTTCCTCATTGTTAGTTCCATTTAAAGTCATATTTTGTACAATTTTTTCATGACATGATTATTATATGGTTTTAGGTTTTTAAATATATGTTGGGGGTTTTGGTATTAGATGCTTGGTTATGGGTTTTTCGTGTTTTAATTATGTTTTTAAATTCATTAATAGTGGTTTAGACAATTGGTTGCATGGGAATGGTTAATTGGTAATTCAAATTTGTTTTGGAAATACTATTCCCCAAACATGTTATATAAAATACCTATGAGAATGCTTTTGCTATATTATTGGACTTTTAATGGAACTATTGCATGATATGGTTTGCCAATGGAACCCTAAATGGCATAAGTGGTTTAAATGGTTTGTAATGGTTATGGATAACTAAACTTCCTTATAGGGTACAAGGGAATCCCCCAATTAAGCACGCTAATGAACAAGTTGTTGGGTACATGGCATTCTCCCAATAAAGCATAATAATGAAGATCTTGAGGGGTACACAAGATTCCCCCAAGTTAACTTGATAATGTAATCTATGGGAACATGGGAATCCCTCTACATAAAAAGGTTGGCTAAGGACATTTCTTGCAAGCTATAGTCGGTATGACGATACCACTACTTAAAGCCTTAGTTAATAATAATGGAATAATGGTTTGGTTGGTTGGCATTGATTTTAATTGGGAAACAAAGGCGGGGTGTAATAGTTAACTATGAAGGTGCGAGTCCAATGGACGGATACTGGAAACTCATGTTTGCTGACAAGAGGGGTGGCCATGGTGATCTTATATGATACTATAAGGTACATGGGAATCTTTTAGGTACAATGTACATATGTATCATGGAGAGCGAAGGGTACTTGGGAATCCCCAACTCTTATAGTATCTCTGGTTCATGCGGCTACACACATCGAGGCTAGTTTAAGGGGTTACACAAGACCCATATAGCCCGTGGGTGGTTCTAGGATGGTCAAGCTACACATACCCAGGTTAATGGTTTTATATACATGTTAATCCTGGATCCCTTAACCGACATGGTTATGGTTATATAAATGTGTGTGTGTGTGAGTGCATGTGTATATGGTTGTGTGTATATGGTTGGTTTACTTGGTTTTACTCGATGGCATTATTTTATCCTTATCCTGAGTTTATGCTAGCATTCACTCGCAAACCCATCTTCAGGTGGTTGTATCCCCATGCAATGCTGGAACCGGCCATTCTACTCCTCCTTCTTAGAGATCCCATTCGAGATTAGCAACTGGATTGAAGTGGTGAGCTTCCATACTCTTGAAGGTTCCATTTCATATCATGGATGTCTTTACATACTTGGTTTATTTAATGGATATTGGTTTTAGCTATGGTTGGGGAATGTCTTAATAGGATATTGTTTTTCATTTAGTTAGTGGCTTGTGTGACTATTATGGGTTGGAATGGGCGGGATCAGTATTGGGTCAATCATAGAATTGGCATTAGTATTGGGGCTGATACCATTGGGCTGAATTTATGATTGCTCTATCCTATTTTATTTTAGATTATATATTTAGATTAGAATCTATTTGGTTCACTGTTTGGTTCACTAATGATTATAGGTTGGATAATGGATGGTTGGACTTATTTGGGTTGGTCACGATTATAGACATATCCTAGAGCACTATCTTGTTATACATTCGGGATTTATCTGACTCATGATATGCGTAGGTTTGTTGGGTTGGGTAACGGAGATGGTCTCTATTCCTGGTTGGACTTGGGATGCCTATTATGATAAGGCCATGGTTTGGATCATGTCAGATAGCTAAACATGAAGGTGCGATTCCGATGGACGAACACTAGAAACTCATATTTGTCAACATGAGGGTTGGTCATGGTGACCATATACTTGTGGGCTAAATCGGAATCCCCTAAGTTTATACTTGTATATATGTATCATGAAGGGCAAAGGGTACACGGGAATCCCCGACCCCTATGATATCTTTGGTTTGTATGGCTACACGCACTGCAGACCATTCAGGGGGTAACATTGAACCCATAGAATCCATGGGTGGATAGTGACGGTACAGTTACACAACCCAGGTTAAGTTTTTAAATGCATGCTAAACCCGGTTCCCTTTCCCGACATGGTGTATATATATATGTATGTGATGGCATATGGTTGTTTACTTTAGTTTTGAATAATGGCATTATCTTATCGTTATTCCAAGTACATACTAGCATTCACCATGCTAATCGTCTTCAGGCGTTCTATCCTCATGTGATACATAAACCGGCCATACATAGCCTCCTACTCAATTACTTGGATTCGGGAATATCTTAGAGTCAGACTGAAGTGATGATATTCCACACTCCAAAAGACTCTATTTCATGATATAGACATCTTTACATTATTATTGTTTCTTGGATTTTGGTTTTGGCTATGGCTGGGGTATGTCATGACCAGATGTTCTTTGCTTTTGCTTTGACGCTTTGTGTGACTACTATGGGCATGGGCGGTATCGGTATTGGTGTCATCCTTGGTATTGGTATTGGCATTGGGGTTGACACCGATTGGATATTTGGTTTGATGTTTGGTTGGTTATGGTTATGGATTTTATTAATGTCTTATCGTTCTATCTTGTTATATGTTCGGAATTCATCCGACATAGGTTGCAGGGCGGTATTGCTTGGGTATTGGGGGTGGTCTTGGGTCCCGGTTGGACTTTTGAAATCCGACATGAGTAGGCCCCGGTTCGGGTCGTGTCAAATTGGTATCATAGCCCTAGGTTCATAGAAAATTGGGAATCCACAAAGCTGTGTTGAGTAGTCTCTTTTAAGGGCATGTAATGTGCCACACTCATAAGGGAGAGGCTACAAGGCATTTAGGAATGTTTCTCTTCTTGTGTTCTGTTTTCGAGATGTAGAGTCTAATGTCGTGAATTCTCCTCTAATTCATGTTTATTCGCTTTTCAGATCATGTCATCTCAAAGATCTAAAGCTCACATAAACTCCTCTATCCCAACCAGGGACAATATTGATGTGACATGCTTGACACGGTACGAACAAGGGCCTAGTCGTGTCAGGCATCTCAAGTTCACAAGGACCGGAGACCACCCCCATACCCTATCTAGCCAACCAATTTACAACCCATGTTGGATGAATTCTGAACATATAACAAGATAGAGTATTAAAATTTCAATGAATTCGGGATAAGTGTAGAACCGAGACCAACCCAACCAAGCCATACCATCCAAACTAAACGTAACCATAATATACCCAAGTCAACAGTTGTCCATACAAAGCCTCTAAACAATGCCCAAGAATATCTAGTTGGTACATGACCCGAACATTGCAAGAAAAAATGTCAAGAGAATATTGAAAGCATAATAAACCATGACATGAAATGGGCCTTCTGAAGAATGGAAGCTCACCACTCCAGTCTGACTCAAAGTCGTCCCCGAGTCCAAGTCATTGTGCAGCAGGAATGGTAGAATGGTCGGTTTCTGCATCAAGTGAGGATACAGTACTTGAAGACAGTTAGCTTGACGAATGCAATCATGTACTCAAGAATAAGGATAAAATAATTCCATTATTGAAAAACAAAGTAAACAACCATATGTAATCACATACATATATATATATATATATATATATACTATGCCAGGAAAGGGGAACTGGGTTTAGCATGCATTTAAAACCTTAAATTGGATTGCATAGCTTTATTGTCATAATCCACCCATGGGATATATAGGTCCAGTGTTACCTTCTGAACGGGCCCCAATGCATGTAGATGCACAGACTAGACATATCATAGGGGTCGGGGATTCCCATGTACTCTTCTCCCTCCATGATACATATATCCAAGTATAAACTAAGGGGATTCTCGTGTGCGCCATAAGTATATGGTCACCTTGACCAACCCTCATATCGGTAATCATGAGTTTCCAGTGTCTGTACATTTGACTCACACCTTCAGATTTGATATCACAACTCGCCATTACGTCCTATTAAAAAATTTTAACACATCATCAAGCCACCAATTCCAGAATTTAATTACCAAGGCATTATGAAGTGGTATCGCCATATCGACTATAGCTTACAAGCAATGTCATTAGCCAACACTTAGGGGATTCCTATGTACCCCACATGATTTCAAATTAAACCAAAACTATAACCACCAAGGCCTTTCAAAATCATTTAAAACCAACCAAACAAATTTAAGTTCCATTACCATACTATGCAATGCAAAGATTTCAATAATAGTCAAACAACGCGACAAAATCATTCTCATTGGTATTTTATCAAACATGTTGAGGGCATGTAGTTTTCAAAACCAAAATCAAGAATCAATTGACAATTCTCATGCAACCACATGTTCAAACCACCATTATAACATAAAAATCATAAGAAAAACATGAAAAAACATTATCCAACCTAGAACAACAAAAATCCCCAACATATATTTCTAAATCCAATCAATACCACAATATTACCATAAAACCCATTCATTTTTAATTCTTTTAGTTGAACAAACAATGAGGGGGGACTAAAATGGCTTAGAAACCAAGGAAGATGTACACAAACCACCCTTCGAAAGCCCTAATTTATCACCTTGAAGTAACCCTAGCCTTTTCTTGAACCAAGAGCTTGAGAGAGATTTAAGAGTGTTTAGAAAGTGTTTGATTGAGAATATAAGGATAAGGGAGCCTCCAAAGGTGTTTTATGTTGTGGGATCAAAAGGGGTTAAGAGGGGAAATATCCAGAATACCCCTAACTTAAACTTTAAAAATTCCCGCAGGTGGGTACGATTGGACCACTCAATTTGTACCCACATCACATGAGTGGTACCCTCAAATTGTATCCAAGACAGAAAGTTGGACTCCACATTCTGTCCAACATACGACATCCTTTCCTAACTCGTATCATCACCATACAACTAGTACCCCTATGTTGTACCCTTATCAAAACACCAAAGGCTAGACACTAGACAACATACAGTTTGGACCCTACCTCTTATCATATCAACATATGACTTATATGGAGTCTTCTCGTGTACCTTGGATAGAACTTGGCAAAATCACACAGTCCAAAATACGACTAGGGTCCCTAGAACCGTACCCACGCCATACAACTAGCATGGTGAGTTTTATGATCAACAAATGGTTCAAAACATAGGAAATTTCCAAGAACCAAAACCCAGGGTGTTTCAATTCTCTCCCACTTGGATCATTCATCCTTGAATAATGGAACTAGGTAGTACAACCACGATTTACACCCCAACACCTTTACCCTGACCTTCAACAAAGTTAGAAACCAAAGATGCAAGGAAATCAATCTTTCCTTTAACTAAGCAATAAAACTAAGATGTTATGAATACACACATACTTTAAGCATGATTATCTAGAACAGAGAGAAAAAAATGGGAAGTCGAATCCATCTCCCCACAGAGCTCCTTTCTCCCTTACAAAAGAATCTATTAACCCTTAAATACATCCACACACTCCACTAAGCTTTAAACTATGGAGAAAATACTCCTCCATTTCAACCTCCCAACTCCCTCCCCACGAACACATAGCTATAAGGGCCTGAGTATATCCGAATAACATACTGACTAGGTATTTATCAATCCCCATTCTCCATCCTATCTTTACAAAACCCATTGTTTGGATTTCCCCACCAAAACTAACACCCTTAATCACTATCACAAAGGTTTACACCATGCCTCACCTTCACAACTATTTCATATGACAATATTCATCTCATTCTTCCATCTACACTTATAACCTTAGCTCTAGTAGTCACCCTCGAAATTCACAATAAAGGAAATCTACTCCCTCATCCAAAATATCTCTATGCTCCCAAGGTTATACCATCGTAATATAAGAATGGTCACTAACGAACTAGAGTATAAAAATTAAGAAGAGGGGGGTTACTTTCTAACTACAACTCCTATCTATGTGATTTACAAAAAAATTAGCTTTTTCAGTATTCAGACAGTTAATCAATGAATCTTATCAGTATACTTAGATATTCATACTCATGATGAGCATTACTAGTTTATATGTTCATAATTACCTCAGAATTCATATACACTATTATTTTCAGAATATCATGAACTAAGCTTATCAATTATTAGTTATCAATGCATGCACCAGTTATTACCTCAGAGTCTTTCAGTTGGGAGTAGGATTTAGCACCGAGTGGGAAGTGTGGGCTCAGTGCATATGGAATTTAAAGATTACCCTACGAGTCTGACAATCTAGAGACGCATAGCATTAGTCCAACGAATCAATCCCCAACATTACATCAAAATCAACCATGTCTAATTCAAATGGATCCACTAAAGTTTTCAACCATCCAAAGATACCACACACCCCGATAGAGTCCTCTTGCAACCATAGAGTCACCAATTGGGGTAGAAACCAAAAAGGGGCCTGAAGTAATCTCGGGACGAAAAACGAAATGCACAGCCACAAAGGGGGTCACATAAGAAAGAGTGGATCCTGAATTAAGTAAATAGTACACATCACAAAAAAATAGTTTCAACATACCAGCAATGGTATCAGGTGATGCCTCGAATCCTAAATGTAATGAGATCATAAAGATGGTCTCGACCAGTATCAAAGCCAGAAGTAGCACCCCTCTATGCAGGAGCAAGAAAAGTGTCAATCGAGATCCTATATGTGCTAGTGGCAATCCTTGTGGGACATTCTCGTTGTATGTGGCCCAACTGAACATAGCTAAACACTGATTCCTCACTTTATAGCAATAACCATGGTGCAACAGACCATAAAATCGGTAGATAGAATAAGGAGGGACTAATCGAGCTCCACTAACTTGAAAATGATATTCACCAAAAGATTGAGGATAAGGTACACTAACAATTACATAGGAACTCCTTGGATTCCCTTGCTTAAACCACAGTCCACCACCTCTACCACTATATTTCTGACCCCTTCCTCAGTCTAAATATTAGGACGTCTTGCTCTGCCTATTTCTCGACCTCTTCTTATTATTTCTTACACCAATAGAAAAATAATGGAATGATAGAGATGCCACTATCTGGGTCAATATATGAATAGAATATCAAAACTAGGCATTGGTAACATCTCCTTAAGGTGATTGAGTATAAGTGTCGCCCTTCGAGGTAGGTCAATAGAGACCCTTGACCATATCTATACCCCATAGGTTAGATGAGAACTATCCATGTTATTCTCGAGTATGATAGATGAGTTTCTATAAGCTTCAAATCATCGAAAAGGCATGATCTAAAAGGCAAACAAAATAATATTTTAGAAGAGATCAAGACCCTATACTCTATATCCCAAAAATAGAACAACAAGAAAGTAAAACATTTCTAGATATCTCGTAGCCTCTCCCTTATAAGTATAGCACGCTACATACCCACAAAAAAAACTCTACTTGACACGGCTTTATGGATACCTCATGACACACAAACCTAGTCTCTGATACCAATCTGACAAGACCCGAACCAGGGCCTTGTTATGTCAGGCATCTCAAGTCCAACAAGGATCGGTGATTACCCCCTATACCCAATCCAACTAACCAATATACAATCCATGTCGGATGAATTTTGAACATATAATAATATAGAGTATTACATTTTCAATGACTTTGGGATAAGTCTAGAATCGAGACCAATCCAACCAAGCTATACTGTCCAAACCAAAGCTAATTATAATATACTCAAGTCCACAGTTGTCTATACAAATCCTCCAAACAATTTCCAAGAATATCTAGTTGGGATATGCCCCCGACCATAGACAAAAACAAATGTCAAGAGAATAGTAAAAGCATAACTTAAACATAACATAAACTAGGCCTTTCAAAGAATGGAAAATCACCACTCAGTCTGACTCAAAGCTATCCCCGAGTCCATATCACTGAGTAGGAAGAATGGTAGTATGGTTGGTTATTTCATCGCATGGGGATATAGGGCCTGAAGATAGTTAGTGTGATAAACGCTAGTATGTACTTAGGAAAAAAGATAAGATAATTATATTATTCAAAATCAAAGTAAACAACCATATATAATCATATACCTCTATACATATATACTATGCCGGGAAAGGGAAGTGAGTTTAGCATGCATTTAAAACCTTAACCTGTGTTGTGTAGCTTTACGGTCATTATCTACCCATGGATTCTATAGGTCCAGTATTACCACCTGAATGGTCCCAGTACGTGTAGCCACATAAACCAGAGATATCATAGGGGTCGAGGATTCCCATGTACCCTTCGCCATCCATGATACATATATACAAGTATAAACTTAGGGAAGTCCAATGTACCCCACAAGTATATGGTCACCATAACCAACCCTTATATCGATAAACATGAGCTTCAAGTGTCCTTCCATCGGACTCGAACCTTCACATTTAGCTATCACAACCCGTCATTACTTCCCAATTAAAACCTATAACACATAATCAAACCACCAATCCCATAATTTAATTACCAAGGCATTACAAAGTGGTATCGTCATACCAACTATAGCTTTAAATAATGTCATTAGCCAACACTTAGGGGATTCCCATGTAGCCTACATAATTTCTAATTAAACTAAAATCATAGCCACTAATGCCTTTCCAAAATTATTTAATACCAACCAAACCAATTTAAGTCCTACTACCATACTTTGCAATGCAAAGATTTTAATAAAAGTCAAACTTTGTGACAAAATTATTCTTATTAGCATTCTATCAAACATGTTGAGGGAATGTAGTTTCTAAAACGAAAATTAAGCATCAATTGACTATTCCCATGAAACCACTTGTTCAAAACACCATTATAACATGAAAGCCATAATAAAAACATGGAAAAACATTATCCAACCAAAACACCCAACATATATTTCAAAATCAAATTAATACTATGATATTACTATGAAAATTGTTCATTAAAATATGATTTTAGTTTAACTAACAATGAGGGAGGAGTAACATGCTTTAGACACTAAGGAATATGAAGAGAAACCACCCATTGAAATCCCTACTTAATCACCATAAAGAAACCCTAGACTTTATTAAATTACGAGCTTAAGAGAGATTTAAGAGTGTTTAGAGACTTTTTGATTGAGAATATTAGGTAAAGGAAGCCTCCAAAGGTGTTTTATATCGTGGGTCCAAAAGGGGTTAAGTGAGGAAATAAATAGAATACCCCTAACTTAAACTATAAAAATTTTCATATGTGGGTACGATTAGACCCCTCATCTCGTACCCACATCATACGAGTAGTACCCTCCAATCATATCCAAGACAGAAAGTTGAACTCTACTTTTTGTCCAACATACAACTTTCTTGCCTAACTCATATCATCACCATATAACTAGTACCCCTAAGTCATACTCTAGATAGAAGACCAAAGGCTAGACACTGGACAATATAAGGTTTGGACCCTATCTCTCATCACATCAACATATGACTCATATGGAGTTTTCTCATACCTTGGACAGAACATGGCCAATATCATATTGACCAATATATGACTATGGTCCCTAGTCCCGTACCCATACTATACAACTATTATGGTGAGTTGTATGATCAATAAAAGGGTCAAAACTTAGGAAATTTCCAAGGACCAAAGCCCAGGGTGTTTCAATGCTCTACTTGTGGAGTTAAAACCCGATCTAGGGGTCCAATCCTTAATATTCTTGGAGTTTCACTAGTTCCATCTAGTCTTTCTCGAGTTCCTTAGGTTGAAGAGATAAATTTTGAGTTTTGTCAGTGTATTCATATGTTGGCATAGTTAGTAGCTTTTAAGTCTAAATGGGGTGTTCTTGTTACTCCATATTTTTAGGCCATAAGGTTTGGATAGTTTATGAGGTTAAATCCTCCAACATTTACTAGTGTTAAGGTAGATGAAGATCCTCAAGGTTTTCTAGATGAGTAAAAAAAGATTTTTTATGTTATGTATACCACTTATGTGGAGGGTGTAAAGTTTACTATATATCAGCAAAAATATATGGTGTACCAATGGTACGAGCAATAGGAT